>NC_142063.1:242644131-242846631 GCF_059756535.1 Pantherophis guttatus
CAAATCTAGCTAGACTCTAAAAACAAGTAAAGCTTCATTCTTTTCTGAAATGGCTTGGACAGCATTCTTTCAACCATCTTCCTCCTCTTTCCATTCCACACCTCCTCCTACTCTCACACTCTGGTGGTCCTGTTCTCTGCCTCTTCTCCTCCATGTCCCCATCATTTTCTGCTCTTTCATTCTCCCTCTTTCTGGTGCTCAGGCACTATACTTATCATCATAACAGGCCACCTCTTCTGTAGCCTTCCAGTTCAGGATGAAGCTCCTCTTCTTCTTGTTCATGGATTTTAAGTGATGCCTTTCCTATTGTAGGATTCAGTCTTTCTTCTCCCTGTTTGCTCCTGATCAAGGACCCAAATCTCATCTCCCTTTATTGTCTCCAGCTTTATTCTTCAGCCCCAGATACCTGTCCAGCACAGGTACCAAGCTTCTTACAACCATTGTTGCTGTTGTTACAATTTCTAAAGAGGAGGCTTCAGGAGAAATACAGTTGATACTATGAATCTGCATTTATGAGTGTTTATCTAGGTCCTGTTTGTGTGCATGCATATGAATGTTTATATATGTATATAAACATTATGTATCAGTGGTGAAATCCAAATTCTTTTACTATCGGTTCTGTGGGCATGGCTTGGTGGGTGTGGTGTGGCTTGGTGGATGTGGCAGGGGAAGGATACTGCAAAATCTCCATTCCCACCCCACTCCAGGGGAAGGATATTGCAAAATCCCCATTCCCTCCCCAGTCCTGGGGAAAGGATATTACAAAATCTCCATTCTCATCCCACTCTGAGGCCAGCCAGAGGTGGCATTTGCAGGTTCTCCGAACTACTCAAAATTTCCGCTACCGGTTCCTCAAAACCTGTCAGAACCTGCTGGATTTCACCCCTGATATGTATGTATGTATGTATGTATGTATGTATGTATGCATGTATGTATGCATGCATGCATGCATGCATATATGTATGTGTTAGAAATTGATTGAGAAATTCAGATTCAAGTTCCTACTTCCTGTGATTCCTTCAAGTTCCTATGCTTTGGGCCTAACCTACCCCACAGTATAGTGGTTTAATTATTATTTTAAAATAAAGGCGACTTGACCCCATGTCAGTTACCTTGACATTTTAGCGAAAATATGTGCATGAATGCATAAATAAATATATGATTCCAGAACACATGAAATAAAACACTAGCTACCTTTAAAAAAAAAGTCATATTCCAGTTCAGTCCTGCTCTTGGCTATTGATATTTTATATGTAATTTCTTATCCAAATAACTTCTCAGTTGGTTAAAGTAAAGTGTTGGGATTTGGTTGTATGACTGCTGAACCCTTTGTGATTGTCCACAATAATTTGCCTCTTAAATACATTTAAGAAATACATTTAAATTCTTAAATACATTTCTTAAATACATTTCAACATCTTTAGTTGGCTGAAAACTTTAAATTTCAGATTCTTGAATCTGTATAAATGATAAATACAACAACAGCAAAGCTTTATTATAATCTTAGGCCAGATAGAATACACACATCTAAAATTTCTGAGAAGACTAAAAAGAAGTCATAAAATACAATAAAATTTTAGCAATATAATTAATATGGTAATAATAACATAAATACCAGTGGCAATTGCCAAGAGCAGCACTAATTTTCAGTTATTGTTGGAACGAATATAATAGTGGCATAAAATTAGGAAACCGAAACATCAAGAATTCTGGTCAGATAGCAGTAAAGATAAGCACTGTTTTTTTCTACCACAGAAGTTCTTTAAAATGGGATAGATGAAGGTCTTCCAAGACTCCCTGTTAAGAGAGCAAGGAAGGAGCATGTGGCTTAGGGACTCCTGAAAAACATCAGCTCTTCACCTCTGACTAAATCTTGCACTCTACAGAGCAATATAATTGTGAAGTGGTCTGCTTCATACAGAATTGAGAGGGAAAAAAAAAATGCTGCGATGCAACATTAAAACTTCATAAATGCTAAAGAAAACCAAAAGGGTCACAATTCTATCTTTAGATTATTTGCTCAGTAGGTTTCAGAAAGCATTCTTTATTTACACAAGGACGTTTAGGAACTCCTAATGTGTTTTGTAAGTGGAATTATTCATTGCCCTATCAAAGGTCAGCCTTTTACTGTCTATCACTGAATGGTATCTATTGCAAGTACACTGTCGCTCCAAACATTGTTTATGTAAAATAAATCCAGAACAATGCTTGTAAAAATAAATTATTATTACTGTCTGCATCTACTTAATTGGAACATGTGATAGCAAGAAAGTTGTTTCTATTTCCTATCCCCTGGGAAACTGATTTATCTTAATGCTACCAGTGGCTGATTATTTGAAGAAGAAAAAAACATTAGCATAAAAACCTGTTTAATGGGTGTGCATCTAGCTAGTGCCAATTAGTTAAATGCCACATATCCAGGTGTTTGTTGGCATAAAATAGTGACTTCTGGACACATGGAAAGAAACCAACTCAAATGTACATTAGATTCTTTTTTAATGAACAGTTCAGCTGCCTCACTCAAGAAAGAAGAGCTTTTAATGGGAGAGTCAATTTTCATTAAATATGGACAATAATGTGCTTCAAAAATGTTACACAATGTATTTAACACCTGGTCAGAAATGGAGGTTGTAATCACTATTGTATTTAGAGTGATTCCCTTCCCTGTTGTTGGTTATTTTTGCCTTAAAATCCTCTCTCTCTCTCTCTCTCTCTCTCTCTCTCTCTCTCTCTCTCTCTCTCTCTCTCTCTCTCTGAGATAGATTTCTCCATGTGATCAATTGAAATGGTGTTATATATTGAGAGACTCTTAAACTTGTTCCCATCTGATATGTGTGTGATGGAGAGAAACATTCTCTCCTTTGTGTTTGGAGATAGATCCATAAATTATCTATTCACAAAAATGGCTTTCTGCCTGCATATCACCTTGTCAGAATCTTATGTGTTCTGCTCAGAATAATCCAATGAATAAAGTTTTCACTACCAAGCCAGAGGTGGGTTTCAGCAGGTTCTGACCAGTTCTGGAGAACCGGTAGCAGAAATTTCAAGTAGTTCGGAGAACTGGTAAATACCACCTCTGACTGGCCCTGCCCCCATCTATTCTCTGCCTCCTGAGTCCCAGATGATTGGGAGGAAACCAGAATTTTGCAATAACCTTCCCCTGGATTGGGGAGGGAATGGAGATTTTACAGTATCCTTCCCCTGCCATGCCCACCAAGCCACGCCCACCAAGCCACACCCACAGAACCACAGTAAAATTTTTTGAAACCTACCATTGTATCAAGCCAACAATTTTAACAATGGTAGGTTAGAAAGAAAACACATAGGAAATAACTTGGCATTCAGCATAAAGATTATACAATGAACTATCATATGTAAGTAGTTTTGGGATATGTCTGTTCAAGTGTGAGCTTTAGCTTCAGATATCCAGGTTTTTGGACATTCTTTTGATTATTAGATTTTCCTGAGTTTTTTGTTGCTATTCATCCTAACACTGTACCTTTAAAATGCTTACTAATAAACTATAATTAATTTACAAGTCACAGTCTACATATTGCACTGAATTATTCTTGGGACAGGGATTTTTGATTTTTGGAAAATTACATATACTTTAGATTTCTTCTCCCTTCCCGGTCCCTATCATCTAGCATAAAAATGACCTGTTAGGTATAGACATTTATTCCCAGCTATATACTGTATTTCTTAGTACTTACAAAAAATAATAATATATTTTGCTAAACAGTCAAGGGTATCAATCAAAACCATAAATTCTGCTCATTGTAAATTTGTTAAGTAATTACTATCATAGTATTTAAGACAGTCAAAAAAGCTTAATAACATTTGAATCTATGCTCAAGCTATACCAAACTGTGTTCATCAAGAAAGATGTTCTGCATTTTGGAACAAATGGTATTGCAAAAGCAAACACTGTATATTAGAAACTAAAATAAAAGGAATATTCTATTGATCTTCTATTCTAACATTTTTCAGCCTGCAAAATACTTTGTGTTATCAATGATATTCAGCTACCAAAGTAAATGTTACAATATGGCATTAAAAAGAGGGAAAATCTGATTTACTGTATATCAGTATAAAATGAAACTAGGTAACTATATCTGATGATAGGTAAAAGCAATTAGCAAGAAAAGCTAAATTTATGAGTCTTCAGAGCCTGGGGGTCATCTTAATTACATATACTTAGCTATGAGTTGCAGTAAACTGTACTTTGAAAGATTAATATGAGAGCAATTGGCGCAATTAAGTTGTATGATATTCCTGAGAGTCTGAGGCCTAAATTTACTTCTTTTTCCCCTGCATATATACCCAGTAGCCTATACTGTATACTTATTGGTGTTGGGATAAGAATATAGGTTTTATTTATTACCTCAGTTTACCCTCTCTTAAAAAAGGGTAAAATCAATTGCACTGCATTGTCATTTTTAAAAGTATCTTTTAAAAAAGTTTTATTAATAGGGGAACTGGAAAATTAATCACTGTTTCTCAGCTTCACCAGCCTGTTCTAAGCCTAACTGTAGTCAGTGATAGAAGGTGGAAACGATGAAATCTGTGGTGACTTGAGGATTGTTTTTAATGTTTAAAATATTTGTAGTCAGAACCTGCAAAACCATGAAACACTACATTTTGCTCTGAAGTGTTGTGAACTTGGAACAAAAGAGATCAGATTTTGGGACAAAACTAGAGACATGAGCTATCCTGCTACATCTTGAGACATTTGAAATAATCAATCTGAACTTCCATCTTTTCAGGTCTGTAATGTTTTTTATACTGCCACTAGCTACTGTGAAAGCAAAGTAGACAGCTGTGTTGCATTTATATTTGATTCTTAGATAAATTAGTGATCTGAAAAACTAATTATACAAGTATTAGTCATTTTGAAAAATAAAACAACCCTATTTCCTCTTATGTTAGAGAGACAGGATTTAAATTGTTGTTACATGTTCACAAAGACAATGAGAACATAAATTAAATGTAATTTAACTCTGTTGATAAAATCCATGTTTAATTTCATTTAATTGATAGGCATGACACATGCTTAAATTTCCTTAAAAAAGTGCTCAGTAACCATAGATGTATTCAGTGTCTTGTAAATTGCATCCCTTTGTTGCATTGTTTGGCAATGTAGTTTTTTCAGTCACCATTTTTTTGAAATCAGAGTGTCTTATTAAGTACTTGATTATTATTTTTTTAGGTGCTTATGGTTTGAATGGCAGGCACCTATATTGATTTACATGTGAGATCAAGAAAAAAAAAAGTTGTTCGATAAAGCAGCAGGAAGTAAAGCAGTATCAGGAGAGAAGTTTATTTGTCAGAATTCCAGCTATCTGGTTTATTAGACTTTTTCTTGTACTTAATTGCTCCACTGGAAATATTACTCAGTAACACCTACACAGCTAGTTCTGTCCTTAGATTTAGCAAAGGAACCTTTTAGGTAAGTTATCTACTAGTGGAAAAGCATTACACCTAGACAGTTCCTGCTGTTTCTGTTCAGCTACCTCCTCCTAGGATGCATAACATTGTTCAGAACTGCTTGACAGTCAGATTATTGTAACATTTATCTTTCCCCACTAGCCACAAAAAATTTAGAATGCTTCATTTGTTGCTTTCTAATGTCATACACATTATTTTGGGAGAAAAATACACCTATCCTGTATTGTACATTTGAAAATGGAAATACTAGATTAACTGTAACCCAGTAAAATTTGCAATGAATCCATGCCATAAATTCATAAGACTTAATATGGCATAAATGTCATTTCGTGGATAATACTTGTATCTGCTTTGAGTTAAAAGCCAGATGTTTGTAATTTAATGAGCTGGCAGAGGTGACAACTTGGAAAGTTACCTAGGAAATGTTTGAGTCTCTGGATCTTAAGCAAGTACATAGCAAACTTAGTAATGTTCACTCCGCCACATATGGATTATGTAGGACTCTGCCCTATTGAGTAAAGTGGCCAGAGAGGAGACTTGCAAGACTTGCAAGATCGATGTCAGCTTTGCAAAATAGTCTAGACAAGAAGCACATCCAGAACTGAACTAACTCTAATTTATTGTAAGGTGACATTAACAGAACTTTTGAAAGTCTGAAAGTACATCCCCCCACCATTGCCATTAGAGCCCAAAAAACTAGAGAGAGTCCTTCTGAGATGTTTGTCATGCTCGAATTCCTGCTGCAGGCTCAGCTGCTGTTGCTCTGACCATTGTTCTATCTGCAGCACTTCCTTCTGCCTCAAATTCAAACTCATTCCCATGTACCATTACACTATGAAACTGCCTTTACAGATATTAAAAAAATAAAAATAAATTCAAAACCTTTATTGTCAGAGTAGAATGTGTACAATGACATTGGCTGAGCTTCCCTTTGTGCATCCCTCCAACCCAATACAACTCACAGTGAAAGACAGTAAAAGAAAAAAAAATCCCTAACCCAGTGAATCCTACTAACAAACACACAATCCTACTACACCATGTGAATTTATTGCATATCGCGCCAGCCCCGTGAGTCAATCGTACTATGTTGTTGCGAAGTTATTTTCCATTCAGAAGCCTGATAGCCTATGAATAAAAACTGTTCTTCAGCCTATTTGTGCAGCTGCGTATCTGTTGTAGTCCATCAGCAGCCTGAGGAGCTGGCAGCAGAGTCAGACAGTGAGGAGGCTGGGGAGGAACATGGGCCAGTCCTGGAGTCTGGTGAAGGCCTGGACAAGGGTTCTGCGTTGGAGGCAGAGATAGGGCCAGGGCCATCTGGGAGTGATGCATGGACTCCGGAGCCCCCAGAGTTGGACAGCAGAGAAGCAGAGGAACAGGAGGAGCCTGTTCCTAGTGCACGCATGCGCAGAGCTGCCAGAAGGCAAGAACAGCTAAAGCAAAAGGGATGACTTGGGAGTAAGGCCAGGAGATGATTGTCCCCTCCCATAAGGCTTAAAAGAGAAACAAAGGCACTTGGGCCTTTTTGCAGGAAAGCAACATTGCTAACTCTGTTTCCAGTCAGCATCTCTTGTTTGTTTCTGAACTTTGTGGGGCTTTGCCAAGTAAAGCCTTTGGCAGGGTGTCAAAGAAGATAAAGGTTGGTGATTATCCTGAAGGACTTCTTCCAAAGGACTTGTTTTGCAACTAATTGGGATTCAGGTAGGAATGAACGTAATTCTCAGCTATTACAATAAAATAGGTTTATTTGGGACTAATTGTGTCTTGTAATGACTCAGTAAACCTAGGTCACAACAATATCTCCTTCCCGATGGCAGGAAAATAAAGAAGCACTGACCAGGGTGTGAGTCGTCCCTGAGGATTTTCCTTCTAAGGCACTGCCTGATGTCGTCTAGAGATATCAGGGGACAACCCATGATGTTTTCTGCTGTGCTCACCACCCTCTGTAATATCTTTCTATCCGCGGCTGTCAAGCCAGCACACCACACCGTAATGCACTGAGTGAGGACACTTTCTTTTGTGGACCAGTAAAAGGTGGTCATCAGGTGTTGTTCCACTTTGTTTTTTCGCAAGAGTCTAAGGAAGTGGAGTCTCTGTTGGTCCTTTCTGTTGATTTTCCAGGTGAGATCTTCACTGAGGTAGACTCCCAGGAATTTAAAGGAGGAAACTCTCTCCACACAGCCCCTCTCGATGTAAAATGGGGCAGGTTCCTCTCTCTTCTTCCGGAGGTCTAACACCATCTCCTTTGTCTTGCTGATGTTCAGGTGTAGGTTGTTTTCCAAGCACCATATGGATAATTTTTGAACCTCCCCTCTGTATGTTTCATCTCCAGATAGATTCTGTCTGTGCAGTACAAGAATCCAGAAAATAAACCTGTTTGGTTTATTGTACATGCATGTTGTGTATGTTACAGTAACATACAGGTATAATTTAAATACTATTAAAAACAGGAAATAGAAGTGTCTTTTGTTCACCTTTTCTATTGTATAGTCACCTTTGATAACAATTGAAGTATAAAATATAGTGAAGTTTGTAGCGTAAATAACCTTCACTAAATTCACTGGGTTTGCCATTGATACTTGTACATGCAAATTGCAGGTTAAATTTGTTATAATACATACGTGCAACTAGATGATATGGCTCTCATCTAATTTATGTTTATCAGCTGAAATACTTGGGATGTTCAAGTTTAAATGTCAAAGACAAATTCTTAGCATGTACTTACTGTTGCCAATCAGCTACAGCAGACTGTGAAAGATAATCTTCTATTAGAAATTGTATACTTAAAAGAGAAAAAAAAATCACTGAGATTTTCATGCAAAGCATTTATTAAAAGATCTTGGATGTCATATCTCTGTCGAGGCAAGAAGTTAATGATTCATTTGAACAGCTGATTTGTATCTGGAAGATAACAAAAAGCTTCAGCCAGGTTGGTTAATATGGATTTTTTTTACACAGGACTTGAATTAAAAAGACTAGGCTCTTTTTAAATTTCTGAATAAAGGACACAAATATGAACAGAGTTGTAATCTTAATTAGTGGTTGTTTGATTACTAGGAAATGTGTAAAAAAATTCCATTTAAAAGTGTTGTATCTGAAGTTAAATTTGATAATATGGAGTTTTTATCTGTGGTCTTAGACTTATAATAATTCCATGTGCAAACCATCAGACACTTGGAATACGCAAGTAATTAATATGACTGTATGAAAAAGTCTTTGAAGTGTTTGAAGACCATTATTCCCAGCTAAAATAGATTTTTGTGTGTGTACATACATATACACACATACACATATACTCTTCAATAATATTTTGTGAAGTTGTGATTTTCTTGGGAGGACGGGGAAGACTTAATCATCAAAAATATAAAGAGGCTTTTTTTTTTAAAAAAAAATCTTATATAAAGTATCAGAACTACAGTCAAATAACTCCTCTAGACATTTAGCAGTTGTAATCCTAAATTTGTGCTTTCACATGTCTTGAGTGAGTAATGTTATAATTCACCATCCCATAACATATGGCCATTGACTACCTACTAAAGTTTTTGTCCTTTGGGAACAATATAGAATCATACAATATCACTGACCTATTTTATTCTTCCTTGGCTTGTCAAGAATGTTCTCTGTTTCATTACAGAACAAAAGGAAATTTAATATTTCAGGAAACAAATTATAAAAATAGAAAGATTGATGGTATCTGGTAAATGGAACGGTCACCATTGGAGAACTAAATTCTTCATGTTTTTGCTGTCTGCTAAGGCAGCCTCCTTTCACACACACACACCCACACACCCAAAAAAATACTCACTGCCAAAAAAACTTATTTTATTTTCATTTCTTCATGAATTCATATTTGCTTATTTTTATTGTGGACAAAACTAGTGTCTGAAAGTCATAAATTATCACACTGACATTATCTTTGCCAAAGAATTCATGATAGGAGAAGTTATAATTCTGCTTGATCCGATGGAAGTGGCATAAAGCTAGTGTCCTGAATAAATGAGAAGGATATTACTTACATATTAAGCCACTTTATCCGCCTTTCATACTGCGTTACTGGAAAGTTAGTTTGGCAGAAAAGCCTGTAGGGCACTTTTTTTGGATAAGTTCCAAACTTTCCACCACTTTACTGTATTTGTGGAAAAGATTAAGCTTTTCTTCAGTCCATGTGGTAAACTGGGACTGTGCTTTGCTTTCTTCATTTCCTCCTTCCTATTAACAGCATGGGAAAGGAATCTATGACTTGAGAAAATAAAACAAATTAGCCAAAAATATGTATTACTTAAAAGGCCTGTAGACATGTAAAATATATTATTTACTTATTATGTTTGATCACTTGGGAAAATGTGGAAAAAAGCGTGGGGGGGGGGGAGAAATACCTCAACGTAGATAAGAGGCATTGTGTATGCCAATATTAAATAACTAGACCTTCAACAGGCTGTAATGTTGTGAGTTCAGTGGGCAGTTAGGTACATGAATGGAAGCATCATACTGAGCTAACATACATTTTGGTTCCAATTTATTCAGAGTTGGCAATTGAACATTATGATATGAATAGCAGCATTAAATGCTGTGAAATTCCCTGCCAGAAAACAAGAACATTAAGTCCTTTCTACTATAAAATGAGGGGGCTCAGATTGTTGGGGGCAATATGCTGACATTTGTAAACCGCTTAGCCTTATAAAGTGCTGCAAAGCGCCATGGAGTGGTATATTTATTGATTTTTATTTATTTATTTATTTATTTATTTATTTATTTTTATATAAATAAATAAATTTAAATTTATAAATTTATATATAAATATATATATAAATTTAAGTGCTATTGCTACTAGAAAAAAATTCATTGACGGGGTTTAATAGCAATAGCAATAGTAATAGCACTTAGACTTATACAGTATACTGCTTCACAGTGCTTTACCGCCCTCTCTAAGTGGTTTACACTGTCAGCATATTGCCTCCAACAATCTGGGTCCTCATTTTACCAACCTTGGAAGGATGGAAGGATGATTCAGCCTTGAGATTCGATCTGCCAAATTGCAGGCAGCCAGCAGCCAGCAGAAGTAGCCTGCAATACTGCATTCTAACGACTGCGCCACCAGGGCTCATAATAGGGGTGAAAAACAGAAACGGAAAACAAATGTCTACCCATTTAATACTTCCATTGATTTCTTTCCTAAGGAATCACCACCACCATGATGGTGGCACTTTTTATTTTCATTTCACAATCAGGCTCAAGCTGTTTATAAGACAGCAAAATATAGCTGGCTTTTTGTCTAATACCTGCCAGCTCTGTTAGTCTGTTTAAGAAGGTATAGAAGAAGAAAACTTTTCAGATTTGCCATTAATATATATCACTAATGTCTCTAGAATAAAATCCAGATACTTACTGATTCCACATGTCTCTTAAAAACAATATATACATTTTATCTTACAAAAGTAGCACTTTATAATAAGATATATCAATTGTGTTTGTTTGGTTTACACACACACACACATACACACACACACACACACACTTGCACACACATACATACACACACACACACACACACACACACACACACACACACAGACCATAAATGATGATTACCAATTGTAACATTTTCACAAGATAGACAGTTCGGTAAAATATGTGAGTGTTGGTTCTATGGAAGACATTTTGTCACTGCAGTTTATATCAAAGCTTAGAATTTTCATGCTAGGTTGTATAAATGAGGAAAACTCTAAAATGCTCCCCTGAATCTTTGTGAGGTCTAACTTTTGGGGTTATCTATTATTATCTTTTTCTTCCTTCTCTTTTTCTTCTCTTCTTCTGCCTCTTTTAGAACACCTTTACTTTCAGAATTGTGTTTATGGCAGCTTTGCCATACATATGGTATATTCTGCATACCAAAACATAGGGGGGTAGGGGGAGAAATGAAACAATGTCCTAAATAGATCTTAGAAACCAGCATTTCCTAGCTTTGCAAAACAGAATTCCCCAGCCTTGATTTTGGTGCTGAAAACAAATCAATTTGTTTACAGCAATCTGCTGTAAATATTGCTCATTGTACTGTCACAATCTTGTCAGAAGGGGCTTCTCATAGTTAATATATCAACTCAAAACATTTTATTACACGTGATCTGGCTCACAGAGCTTGTGAAGAAACCATTTATCTTTTGAATGCTTTGGAGATGATCATGCCCATCTGACTGGACAAAAATGTTATTTTAAAAATTGATGTCAGTCTGTTACTAAGAGGTTCTTTAACTGCTGGATAGCTTTTTCCCCCCCCAATAAGGTTGGGTGAAATATTATAAGACAGTAGAATATCATTGATCTCAGAATAAAGTAAACTAAAGTAGAATGGCAAAGCTTACATTTTTGAAATACCGTATTTTTCGGAATATAAGACGCACCGGAGTATAAGACGCAGCTAAGTTTTTGGGGAGGAAAATAAAATCTGCCTACCAGGTATTCATCTGGCTAGCATCCTTAGTCTGGTCAGCTTCAGCACAGTAGTTTGCTGGTTTTTTATCCCCTGCTTGGGGATAAAAAACAGCTTCTAAGGCACAGCTGAGAGGAAGCAGCAATGAGAAAAGTAGGCTAAACACAGGGAGATCACTTCACTCAGCTAGCGCCTAGTTAGGGCTGAAAAAAAGCTTCTAAAGAACAGCTGAGAGTTGGAGCAAAGCATGGCGATTGCTTCATTCAATAGCACTTTGAAGCACAGCAGAGAGTCGGAGAGTCGAGGGAGCAGGCAAAGCTGGGAAGATTGCTTCACTCGCTAGCGCCTCGTTACGGCTGGAAAAAAGCTTCGAAAAAGCTACATTCGGAGTATAAGACACACCCAAATTTTCAGCTTCTTTTACGGGGGAAAAAGGTGCGTCTTATACTCTGAAAAATACAGTAGTTGTTTGACACATCCCAAAGTATTTGGTTGTGTTAAATATCAGTATTAAACTTTATCTGTGTTTCTTTCAATTTGTGATTTATACATTTCCTATGTTTTTATACTAGCTTGCCGAAAACATTGTAAGCATCACTCCTGCTTATGGTACATATACTTTTCAGAAGAAAGCCCTTGGCCAACTTTTTTTTTAAATTAAGTGTTGGGAGAGGAACAGGAGAGAAAAAAACAGCCTCTATGTATCTAATAAGGAAGAAAGATTTGATAAACATTTCCTTCTTCCCTCTGCCAAGGCACAAACAAGATAAAGGCTGGATGTTAAAATATTTGCCAAAATTAGAAATGTGATATATGTTGCCATCCTGGAAGGCAAAGAAGAGGTTTTATACATTGCACTAAGTCACAGTGTGCTTTGAATGGTTTGGTTTAGTATGCTAACTTATTGATTATGTTTTACAACATGGCTGATTTAATAACCAATCAATAGGTTAGCCATGTGTGATGGATTACAGTAATGCAGCAGCTTCCTTGGAACACATTCCAAGGAGAGACAGCAGAGTCTGGAGCTGAATTCGAGGAAGAGGGAGAGATTTAGGATAGTAATTCCCTAGAATCTCCCAGGGTATACCTACTAGATATGGATAGTATAGATTTTGTCTGGCAAGTTTCGTGTGAGTAGATAAAGAATTTGACTAGATTGTCTAGGTCATTCTCAGACTAGGCCTGACATTGTGCTTAGCACAGTAGATTGGCTTACTTTGACTTTTCAATAGTAATATATGTCCACAAGTGTTGTGGCCTGCCAGCGGAGCTGTTGGCAGACTCAGACAGTGAAGAGGTTGGGGAGGAACATTGGCCAGTCCTGGAGTCTAGGGAAGACTCTGATGAGTGCTCTGCATCGGAAGCAGAGATGGGGCCAGGGCCGTCTGACAGTTATCAACTGCCTTTGGAGTCAGATATCAATGGGGCAGAAGAACAGCTGGAGCCTGTTCCCGATGTGTGCATGTGCAGAGCTGCCAGGAGAAGAGAACAGCTAAGGAACAAGGGCCAACTTGGGAGTAAAGGCACAAGTGGATGGTGAATGGCCTCTCCCATAGGGAATAAAGAGGAGCGAAGAGGAGGGGAGTTTGCAGGAGACAATTAGTTAAATTCATTAGGGTGAAGATCTATTCCTGACTTCTTGCCAAGTAATTGCTGCTACAGTGTGGCGTTTGGAAGATATCGGCCTGGCAACTCTCCAAGCCTGATAAAAGTCTGTAGTTGTGAAATCTCATGAAAGAATGTTTGCTGGGACTTTGCTGGAGAGGAATTCCCTTTAACCTAAATAAAAGAGGTTTTATCGGGACAAGGAGTCTCCTTCATGATCTTGGGAGGCCTAGGTCAGAACAACAAGTAAGTAAGAAGTGAGTTATATTGTTTCTGGCAACAGTGAACTTCATTCCCAAAGAATAATGTGTGGATGAGTCCAAAGTCAGGATTCTGACTATCTCCATAACGAGGGGTCCTTGGTGCTCTCTGAGCTTACTTTTAACTGATAATATTATCATTCTGAAAATAATAAATGGTATTACTCCTAAGCAGGGCTTGGTTTGCAAGATATTGGGACTATATTCCCCAGAATTCTGTGTTAATTTAGAATTTGTGACTTGTTCTCCAGATATCTGGAAAACACGAAGTTAGTTAAGGCTCTGTATATCCACCTGAAAGTGTTTTATTACATTTGTTTGTTTAAAATATTTGTACAATGTTTTCTCACTGAAAACTCTTGAAGTAGTATTTAAACAAGTCATATTATCAAGCCTTGACAATAGTGAGATCTTGAAAAAAAAACAACGAGAATGGCAAATGCTAAAGCTTAATTACCTGTCATTTCTATTAAAAAGATTAAACAGTCATATTGCATTGCACTGTGGGGCTTTTTAAAAAGAAAATGTCAGAAGCAATAGTTAATATTGGCGCTATTTCTTCCTTCCTGTTGGTGTGATGAGAAATGACAATGAAAGAACAGAGGTTAAATGTTCCATTTTAATAGAGACCCCCTTCAATAGAAAGGGTGGGTCCTCCAGGTTCTCTTCACAACTGAACAGTTTTTATATTCTCCTGGGCTGCGCTTGTTTGTCACACTACTGTATTCTGACAACTTTCTGTCAGAAAACAGCCCTCCAGAGCGAGCGCTCGAGCTGAATAGAGAAGATATTCATATTATTAGCTGGCTGTCCCTATCCCAAGGAAGGCGGAATCGTTTCAAGATAGGATGTTGTTTGAATAGTAATCATGGATGGAATAATAACAGTTACATCTCTTGCATAATGCATTAACCTTGTTAGGTGGACTCAAATGCCATACAGTGCTAGGCTTTTTCAATCCATAATTGATGGCTTGTGGGACGTATAAAATTTGGCCTATAGAGAGCAAAGCAAAAGAACTAGATATTCAAAATACTGTTAATTTGCATGGCCTAAATGTATTAGAAATGAATGATAATATGCTCAAAGAAGTCTGTAAACAATAACGTGTAACAGAATTTGCATATACTACAGCTACCGTATTTTTTTTCTTTTCTTTTTTTAACAATAATGCTTGAAGTTACACTAGGCCGCCATGGAATGCAGAAATCCACATTCAGAGGGTAAAATGTGATCCAAGCACTGGTGGGTGTGCACATAGCCCCTTTTTGCAACTTCTTAAACCAGTACATTTTTTCCCTAGGATCACGTTGCAGCTCAAGGAGGGCAGCTGTACAATCCTGGGAAGAGACACAGCTCCTTTAAAGAGAATGCAGCCATATGGAATGAACAGTTTTTACCTTTGATTCAAAGCAACACACAGCCTTCCATGAATTAAATCCAGTGCATCAGATTGCCATTTTTTAAAAAATCACTGAGCAGTTCTAAGGAAAAAGGAGAAAAATGGAAAATGAGGCTACTCTTTGGGCTGCAGCTTCTAATCTGCGTTGATGTTTGATTTTAATTTGGCATGTTTGAAAAACGACAAAGGCGAATGAAGTTGTTACTTGGCGAGATGGATGCATAAAACATACTATGGCCATCCATTTGGACAATACCCCTTTGCCTCATTAATTATCTGCTCTGAGAAAACCGGATGAAGTCAATACTTTTACTAATTGCTACGCTGAGTTTCGTGTTATGATTTAAGAAATGATCCCTCTGTGCCAGATCATGAATACAATGTCTAAAGAAGACATTGGATCCTCATTAAATGCAGTTCTGCTTCACTGTGCTTCGCTTTTAATAGGGAGCTGAGAGCAACTGTGCAAAAGCAACTGTCTGTGGCTTTGAAGCAATATGGTACTGTATTCACAGCAGTTAATGAAAAGTGATGAAAAAAGGCAATAGCTAATAGAGCCCAGCACACATTTTATTTAATTCTTAAGGAGAAGTAAATTGCATAATGTCCTCATGAATTGGTTAAAGTACTCCTTAGGTAATAAACATTTATTTAGGCATACCTTTTTCCTGTAGCTTAAAAAAGTACGATTGCGTGAAAAGCATAAACATTGGTAGTTGGGCAGTCCAGCACAGATACAGTATATACTTGCACATTTGTCCCTTTTTATTAGTAGAATAAACTGAATTTTTGAACATACTTTTTTTAGAAGTAATTGCCTCTAAAACCTCTAGAGTCTAGACTATAGTTCTTAGTAGAGGTTAATTTTTACAAAATGTGGTGGCAGGGACTAAAAGCTTCTGCAAGCAATGTTCAAGTCATTGCCCTTGAAATCTCTAGGCTTTCTTTGTAGGAGTTAATTTTTAGAAACAGTGGTGACAGAGCCTAAAGTCCATTTATGGTGCTTCTCCAAAAGACTCCTGGACACATAGTATAACTTTCCTTTGTTTTCCTCCATGCTATGCCTAAATCACGGGTGTCAAACTCACGGCATCACGTTGCCGTCACGTGATGTTTTGCAATGTTTTTCCCCTTCGCAGAGCTGGGATGGGCATGGCATGTGACACATCCGGCCCGCGGGCCACTAGTTTGACACTCCTGGCCTAAGAGTTCCAGGTTTAGCCTTTAGTGTTCCTCGGTCTCTTAGAATAGATTTTTCTGGCAGATGCTCTTCTGTGAGTAAAAGATTAGGCTCAAAAATAATGGGAATGACACTGAAATTAGACAAAGTTGGAATCACCTTAATTTTTGTTAGGATTGGGGCCATCATCACTGACCAAGTTAGATATTTTCCGAGTGGACAGCTCTCACTTGCTACAAAGGAAATGTTCATTTCTTTGCCTATTTTCTTCAAGACTGAAAAAGTTTAAAGACTTCTGGTGGCTCAGTCTTTGTAACAAAATATCAAATGGGGACAGAGATCGAGAGCTTAGAGAAGCCTGATTTTTGCAGGGCTCCAATTGGCCTTTTTGTTGGTAGCAGCTAGACTGTGTTAAACCTCTCAATCCAGTTTGTGCAATAGGCTGAATAGATAAAAAGGAGTCCCTGCTGATTTTGCTCTACTAGTCATTGCCGACTGCTCATCTCCATTTCAAGGCCATTGAATCAGCGCTGTCTGAAGACATTTCCGTGGTCATATGGCCAGCATGATGTCATGGAGCACTGTTACCTTCCCACCAAAATGGTACCTGTTTATCTACTCACATTTGCATGCTTTTGAACTAGGTTTGCAGGAGCTGGAATGAGGATGGGAGCTCACTCTGTCACATAGCGCTCAGGTCTCGAACCTGGGCTATCAGCTTTCCAGCAAAAAAGCCTGACGTCTTAATTGCTGAGCCACTGTGCCTCCCCCAGTAGGTTGAGTGGGGAAAATTAATTAGTCTGAAACAACTATGAACCTATTTGAGACTAATAGCCCCTCCCTCTATCTTTTTTTTGATGACTTGGGATTTGATGTTGGCATGAGATTTGAGATATATTCTCTTCTCTTATTTAACAACCACTGTGCTTTCAGGGCCACCATATCAAAAAAACAAATGCATATTTATGGTAACCATCATACATGGCTTATTAAAATATATTTTCTCATTTTCTTTATTGTCAAAAATTGATGCCTTGGTACCAGGGGATCAGCAAGAAAACATTTTTATGTTTAGTGCAGGAAGCCAAAGAAAAAATGTTTTTGACTGAATTCTGATGATTTCAGATGCCCCCATTTTATACCTGCAATGCGGAAAATAACTTTTATTTTTATACTCTCAAGTGTGGACATATCTCATGTAATTTACCCTGATGTGTGTGTACCTGTGTGTGTTTGTTTTTGAAAGTTCCAGCCTGCATTATGGTTTTGGTTCAGTATTTACTCGAGAAAGCTTAAAATCACATTTGAATGTTTTAAACTATAAAAATAAGCATGTTTACTGTTCTATCCAAAAGATTAAAAATAACGCTGGCATTATCCCGCCAAGTATTTGTTTGCACTTATTCCTATCTTGTCTTCCTGTCAGTTCGTAATTGCCTTCAGTCTCATTGTGTACAATTAACATATTTCACGATAAGTAAATATTCTCCCCAAACCTTTGTGGCCAGGCCTCAGGTGGGGAGGGATGACTTCAGTTCATAGTGGTACTAATGGAACAGAAATGCATTAAAATTACAGGCCTTTTTCACAACCTTTTATTAGAAGCAAGTGATTAAATGAGTTAAGAGCTGTTGTTCATTTTTGTCTTCCAACATGGAATGTTAAAAGATGTGCTGTATGTGGTATAATTATAGTTATCCATTTGCCTCATTGCCCTGTTCAGGAATGTGACTGTAATTCTGGCAGCCCATCTATGTTTGTATCTGACTTGTATGCTTTCCACCGCAGATGTCTAATTGCAGGCAACCATTTCAGTTCAAATGGATCATTAAAGTGGGAGCCATTTAGCACTGGCAACACAGAGCTGCACCCATGATTATGCATTTCATTAGAGAACTTCAGGATTCCTCTGCTCACCCTTCTTGTCCTAAAGTCATTGTGTATTGAAGTATGGCATATTGGAAGAATTACAATTAAAGCTGTACAAAATTTCATTATGCCGATTCAATTTTACGAAGTTGGGATAAATTAGTTTCTAAAATTAAATCAATCTGATCCAGACAATCAAATTTACAATATGAACCAAATTGATGTGATGATTAAACACTTAGGATTGAGTCTATTATAAATGCATATGCATAGGTACACATACATACAACAACGCATATATACAATAAGAGTTTAGTCTAGTGGTTAAGGCACCAGGCTAGAAAGTGGGAGAGCATGAGTTCAAGTCCCCCCATTAGCCATGGAAGCCAGCTGGGTGACTTTCACTCTCTCTCAGTCCAACCCACTTTACGGGGTTGTTGTGGGGAAAATAGGAGGAAGCGGTGTTGAATATGTTCGCCACCTTGAGTTATTTATAAAAATAATAACGGAGGAATAGAAATGAATAAACAAAAAATAATAAACAACATGAATTCACAGCTACCAGTTCTTTAGGTGGTATTGACTTTCTCAGGCATCACGTCCTCAAGAACCTAGGATGTCATAATGTGTTGGCATAGTAAATGTGCAGATCCAAGAAGTGTGGCCTTTTGTAACTGGCATATTTTGTTAATGCACAAATTTTCTAACTATTATTCATGTTTTTTTTTGGTATGGCACCCAGTGTGCCAATAAGTCCTGGGACCACCATGATTTATTTATGCCATATTATTTCAAATTTGATTTTCAGATCTTGATATTTTGTAATTTTCTCCAATTCTCTCTTCTATTCTACTATCTCCTGGTATTGTCAAATCAATTATCCACACTTTCTTCTTTTGAACCACAGTGAAATCTGCTCTGTGCCCAGATTTTATCAATTTGTATCCAGAAGCCCCACAATATGTTAACTTGTTCATTTGTGTCTACTTTTCAAATATATGTTCCCACCTATTTTTCATTACTGGCACATGATAATTTTTACAGATGTTTTAGAGAATCATTTTGATGAATGTATCATGTTGTTGTTTATAGCCAGTTTGTGTAATCTTCTTGCATGAGCTGCATATTATATGATCTACTGCTTTTTCTCTCTCTTTGCACAATCTGTATTATGAATAATTTGATGATTTTTCAATTCTGGCCTTCTGCAGGCAGAATTAACCATTCTGTCTCTTTCTTCAACTTTCCTGCTCTTCTAGGTGTGGTTGTTATCTGTTCAGCCTGCTGTATGTATATGTGTGTCTCTGTCTTAGTGGCCTTGTAATACTTTGCCTTGCTATGTCTCTTTTCATTTCATCTTTCTTGTAGGATGGTTTGGTTTCTCCAATATTCTGTAATCCTTCATGGTGTATTAGTTTAAGTGCATCTTCTTAACTGTCCTTTAGATATTCTTCCAATACCCTTTTCCCCTTTAACTGTCTGGTGTAGCAATAGCAATAGCATTTAGACTTACATACCGCTTCTTAGTGCTTTATAGCCCTCTCTAAGTAGTTTACAGAGTCAGCATATTGCCCCCAACAATCTGGGTCCTCATTTTACCGACCTCGGAATGATGGAAGGCTGAGTCAATCTTGAGCCTGGTGAGATTCAAATTGCCAAATTGCAGGCATCTGGCAATCAGCAAAAGTAGCCTGCAGTACTGCATTCTAACCACTGCGCCACCATGGCACCATGTACATGTTGCATGTACTTGTAACATTCCATGTCTACCTATTTTCTTTGATAAGTAGATTCTGTCAACATCTTTGTGTGGATGTAGGATATGATTTATTTTCAATATCTTTTTTCCTGGTCTTCCTAACCAGGGCTTTTAGTTCTGCTTGAGTCCAGTCCACTACTCCATATTTAATGACTGAATTGCCCAAGTGTTAATTATATGGATGGTATTGCTTCCACTGATTTGGACTTTAAGATCTTCACTGTCTTGATGTATTCACTTCTAACCTTCTTCTTCTTAGTGTGCTTGAAATTGTCAGCTTGAAGGTTCCCCTAGTATTTGTAGTGACCCAGACTCAGATCCAGATCCAGATCTTGATATTATTTCCATAGGAAATCAGTAAGATTTCCATCTTTCAATTTTTCCTCTGTTGATGGTAAGGGTGGCACATTTGTCCAGTCTAGACCCCACTGCAATATCATGGATATTTTTACAAAGAGTGTTGAACAGCAGTTCTATTTCAGATGCTGTTTTTCTGGGCAGCTTCAGATCATCCATATAAAGAAGGTGAGGTAGTCTGGCAGATGTTTCTAGCTGCGGTCTCCAACCTTTCTAGCTCTGTGAATTGGTGGAGGAGAGGGGATGATTTTGTGTGAGTGATGAGTAATCACGCACATGTGCACAGCTCCATTTGCACAAGCAGCAGGAACGTGCACCTGCAACTCACACAAATGGGGCTGCATGTGTGAGCTTTCCCGCCCACTGCGCATGCAAGTGGAGTTGTGCACACAAGTGGAGCTGCATAATGGACTATGGGCCAGGTGGTGGGTTTCTACTGGGTGAACTGGTGGCAGCGGCGGCGGGAGGCTCCGCCCACCTGCCTGGACATCATCATGGATGCTCTGCACATGCACAGAAGCGCTGCACATGCTCACAGTTCCGAACCAGTAGTGAAGGTAAGTGAAACTCACTACTGGGCCAGGGGTTTGGGACCCCTGTTTCTAGTATGTGATAGCCATGGCTTGTTCAGTGTTGTTGACAGAGGAATCGATGCAGTGACAATCAGTAGTGGTGATAGTGACTTCAATTTATGCTCATGGCAGTACTGGAAGTAACTGCTTGGCAATGAATAGATGTAAATTAGATAGGGATAGTCTATCAGGGCTGGAAAAAATCTGAGCAGATGTTTGGCAGAAAGAAAAAGGTACAGAAAGTTATTTTTGCTACAGCACAGTGGTTGTCCTGACCTTTTTAGTCCAGATATCTAACGTTAAGGTTGGGCATCTGATCAGTGGTAAAATCAAGTTTTCTCAGAGAGATAGAATATGTGATGTTCAAGTGTGAGAATTCTAAAATATTATCTGTCTACTTTCTGGAGCATTCACTGCATTTGTAGGTTGCTATTTTGTACCTTTTTTGTGTATCAAATCACCTGCCATTGCAATTCAGATTCTCTTATTTCAAGCTCTTCTAGCCCAGTCGTGCACTGTCGTGTTTTATTTCAGCAGCTTTCAGCTTGTAGTCTAAACCTATTTCCCTTTATAATGTAGAAGCATTTGAAACTAAGTCTACTTGAATACGGATTCAAAGTAATTTTGTCTTGTTTTCATGAAGGTAAATTGTTAGAGGCTTCCATTCTAAGTTAAATCCAAATTACTGGAGACCCAGCTGAGCTGAATCAAATCAAGCCTCTATTACAGTCAAAGACCACCATAGGAAAGGTGGGGTACAAACAATTAAGAACCATAAAGAAGACAATAAATAAAATTTCATAGAAAGCTAAAACAATATAAAAACAAAACTCTAAAAAGGGGTAAAATAAATGGGCATTTAAAACACGACAAACCGATTCTGTCATAAATAGAAAACACTCTTTAATAATGAGCTGGATGCTTACTAAAACTGGGTTGTGGCCCAGGTCATGTTCTGATAGATTTTAAATATTGTTGCACAGAACCTGGTAACATTATATGTTATAGCAGGATTGGTATCTGAAAGCAGGTATAAAATTGCTCTGCTCACTCACTTATTTATGCAATAATGGTGAAATAAGGCTAATACAAAAGTCATTATAGCGTAGGCCAGGGGTGTCAAACTCACGTCGTCATGGTGGCATCACGTGGCGTATTGGGACTTTTCCCCCCTTCGCTAAACCATGTGGGCATGGTCAGCGTGTGGGCATGGTCAGCGTGTGACACATCTGGCCTGAATCCTGGGAGTTTGAGAGCTCTGGTATAGGCACTGGAAAAGTACATGTTCTGTTGTTTCTACAAGTCTAGAGTTGCAGGAGTCTATATCTTCCTATACTGGCCTTCGAGGACAGCTGAGGAGAGGGTGTGACATTGTGCCATTAATAGTTAGTTGCTTTAAACAGAAAATAGTTTCGGAAGCGGCCTATTTTCAGCTGGCTATAGCTTGTTTCTATGGGCCTGGCAACACCATTATAACTCTTTTTTAGCACAATTGCAGGAATATATTGTACAGCTCTCATAATAAGATCTCTGTCAGCAATTTTCTGGGCTAGAAATGTTTCTAACTAGTAGGACAAGATTTGAATCAAGAAAAAGACTTGTGACTCAACTTAGCTCATAGGTGACCAAATGAAGTCACTAGTTACTTTGGCATTCCTACCTAGAGTTTACAATCTTGAATCCTATTGGTATGAAATCCTCCTTAAGGGATTTATATAGTAGTAGTTGTATTTTAATGTTGTATGCCACCTAGAGTCACAGTGTTAATTTAGTTCAATTGAATTTAATTAATTGAATTTAATAAATTAAATAACAAGCAAACAAACAAATATCATTTTTAATAGAAATGAAAGTTTTATTACTGTTTCAGCTCTTTGATAAAAGGATTCATTTGCTGCGGAGTCTGATTACCAGCCTAAGATATTTCTCACTTCTTGAAAAAGTGCCCAGTGCAAGTGAAAGTAGAAAATATACGTTCTTGTAACGCTCTCATTGTACAGGTTAGTTTAGTCAGGAAAAGAACACACTGTTACTAACAGCTATGTGCTAATGTACATGTGGAACTTATAAAACATAAAATGGTTTTTCTTTTCTCCTTAAAATATTCTGCCTAATATTAATCCTTTAAAAAATGAAACCAGAGCCAAATTGACAGTTTTGCTGAAATTGATTTGTTTGCTCAGGATAACTGTTCCACTGGGAGTTTTAACATGTGGAATATTTTACACTTGTACTTTGTGGGTCAGCAAGCTTTCCTGTCTTTGCCTTATTACTTGTGTTGGATTCTTAATGTTCATCACGTACGTTCCTCAAGCTACATTCTGCAGTTATATTGTTGTAGTATTCTTGATGCAATCAGCTCTTCATAGACAACACAGATTAACATTTTTCCTGTCCTTAAAATGAGTTATTGAAATATCACTGCTCATTTATGTTTGGTTAGGCCTTGTTTATCTCCTTTAACCATAATTTTATTTATTTCAGATTTCTATACTGCCCTTCTCCTTTCGGACTCAGGGCGGTGAACAGCCAAAGTAAAACATTTGTACACAAAAGTTATAATATATTTAAAATAATTAAATAAAGTTTGGCCCATAATTTAAAACATTTCAATTCAAAACCAATTTCAAATTTTAAAAACCCACCATAAAATCAGGCAGCCCGGCTAACTGAAAAAAATAGGTATTAAGGGCCTGACGAAAAGTCCAGAGGTCTGGGATCACTCGTATCTCTGGGGGTAGATTGTTCCAGAGGGTAGGTGCCACCACAGAGAAGGCTCTCCCCCTGGGGGTCGCCAGCCGACATTGTCTGGCCGACGGCACCCTGAGGAGGCCCTCTCTGCGGGAGCGAACTGGCCAGTGGGAGGCAATTGGTGGCAGAAGACGGTCCTGTAAGTACTCCGGCCCTAAGCCTTGGAACGCTTTAAAGGTGATCATCAACACCTTGAAGCGCACCCGGAAGTCCACCGGAAGCCAATGCAGCTCGCGCATTGCAACTGCATTGTAGCTCGTGCATTCTCTAATCAGAGGCAGTGCTTAGAGAAGTCGAATGCATTTTATCAAAGAGAGAAGCAACCTGGAATTAAAGAGAAACTTCCTAACAGTGAGGACAATTAAACAGTGGAACAGCTTGCCTCCAGAAATCATGGGCGCTCCATCACTGGATGTTTTTAAGAAGAGCCTATACAGTCACTTTTCTGAAATAGTATAGGTTCTCCTGCTTGAGCAGGGGGATAGACTAGAAGACCTCCAAGGTTCCTTCCAGATCATTCATTTTATGTGCATCTATCCAAATGAAGCAGGGTGACCAAGACAAGATCATTACAATTGCAATATAATCCACTATGTTTGATTAGATGATTGATTTATCTATCTACCACTTTATAATCTTTATACTTATTGTTTATGTAGAGGACAGGAAGGCCTGGAGGAATGTTGTCCATAGGGTTGCGATGGGTCGGACACGACTTCGCAACTAACAACAACAACATAAAGTTGTTCAATATAGTTACAGAAAAATGCTCATTTGACTTAAGATGTCCAGGAAACCCAAATTAAAACAAGCTTTGGGGTTTCTAGTGACACTGATATGTAAGAATTATCATTGAAATTTTTTGCGGTGCAGGGATAAAAAACTAACACTTGATCTGGTAGTACCTGTTTCAATCAAACTAGGAGCCAAATCTTCTTTTGAACCTATCATCCAATATTCTATTTTCCTTCTGGTTAAATAGCCTGGGTGACAACCAGGGGTGAAATGCTCCTGGTTCGGACCGGATCACCCGACCTGGTAGCGATGGAGGCGGGTGGTTCGAAGAACCGGTAGCAAAATACCCTGCCCCCCCCCATGCCCAGCTGAGCTGCGTGATCATCAGAGGCTTTTTTTTCTTTTAAATGCCTCTGATGATCCAAGCTGAGTTGCCTGATCGGTAGAGGCTTTTTTAAAAAACCTCTGCCAATCAGGCAACTCAGCTTGGATCATCAGAGGCATTTAAAAGAAAAAAAAGCCTCTGATGATCAGGCAACTCATCTTGGAGAGTCAGAGGCATTTATGCCTCTGATGATCCAAGCTGAGTTGCCTGATCGTCAAGCTGAGTTTGACGATCCAAGCTGACGATCCAAGCTCACGATCCAAGATGATGCCTGATGATCCAAGCTGAGTTGCCTGATCGTTAGAGGCATTTAAAAGAAGCTGGGATCATCAGAGCCTTTTGAAAGCATTTTTTTTCGCCAAACAGATTGTAGAAAAAATGGTTTTAAAAGTTTTTTTAAAAAATGGCCACGCCAACCCAGTCACATTATCCTCCACCAAGCCACGCCCACAGAACTGGTAGTAACAAATTTTAGATTTCACCACTGGTGACAACAATATTATAAAACCTGGAAGGGGATATAAAATTTTATGAAAGGGACAGATTGCACATAAAAAGATAATAATTAAAAATATGCACACTACAGACCTTTATTTAAAACATGATATAGGAATGTAATATGCATATGCATTTCTTTTCCATATTAGTTGTATTGGTACTTTAAATAGTGTTCGGTTCTGTAGGGCAGTCAGCTAATTTTCTTGGAACAAAATTAAAAACAGAAATTATTTATGGAGAAATTTATTAATAATAAATTGAAGAGATTACTAAGCAGTGTTAACCATTTTTGAGACTGATAATATAAACTTTGTATATAAACTCCTTTCAAATTGTAGATGTCTCCACAACAATTTTAAAAGCTTAATTTATATATTTTTTCCTCAGAGCACAAACTTTACCTCTGTGTGATAACATCATTTTAATAAAATATTTATGTAGTTATTTACGTAATTTTGTATGCTGCCTAAACATAATGACAATAGGCAGCTTATATCCACAAAACTGTATGAAAGGCAAGTGTTTCTCACTGCTGTATTACTGAAGAACTACTAGTAAAAGTTGCTCTAGAACAGTGCTCTAGAACAATGTTTCTTAAAGTGTGGTCTGAGGTTCCCCAAAATCTCTCAGGGATCTGCAAAGTCATAATTATCAGTTAATTCATTATATGAATATAATTATTCAGATATTGAAGATATTTGTAAAGATTTAAAATGTCACTCTTCTCATTGTTATTTTTATATGTTTAAAATATAAGTTTTTTTCATGAAAAATATTTATTTATTTATTTATTTTTAAATTTGATTTATATGCCGCCCTTCTCTGGAGACTCAGGGTGGCTTACAATGCATTAAGCAATAGCCGTCATACTTTTGTATATTTATACAAAATCAGCTTATTGCCCCCACAAACTGGGTCCTCATTTTACCTACCTTAGAAAGGATGGAAGGCTGAGTCAACCTTGAGCCTGGTGAGATTCAAACTTACAGTAATTGCAGACAGCTGGTGTTAATCACAATGCTTTTAGTCTGCTGCACCACCAGGCTAATAGCACCAGGCAGTTAGATATCACTATCTAATGAATTTAATATTGTTATTTTTATATGATTCAGTAAAGAAACATTTCTATGATTGTCAATTTTAACTTTGAATAAGGTAAATATCGGTAAATATAACCCTTTATACAAACAAAAGCTCTTTTGTCCTCCATCATTTTTAAAGTGGGAAGAAGTCCTGAGAGCAATATATTAAGAAACAGAGATTGTCAGGCACAATCATGACCAAAAGTTAAGTTGCAGTTCAAAAGATTTATTGCTGAAGCCTATGCACAAGAATATAGTCAACTGAAGTTCAGTACTAAATTGGTGCAAGTTAAGGGTCAATGGTATTCAAGAGGGGTGGGACTTTGACCATTAGTAGGAATGAAATGATTCTAAGCTGATGATCGGCTTAACTCCACCCCTCAGTTCTTCTCAGCTCTTCTCCTACAGTGATGTAGAGAACTTTAGAGAGCATGGTAACTCCTGATATAGTTGAGGGGGAATTTTTGCCTCAGCAAAGTAGCCAGTCAAAATGCAGCAGTTGCCCTACAAGAAAGAAACGTTCCGCAGGCAAAATGTTTAGCAGTGCTTGAGGCTGAAGAAAAAGGAAACAATATTTTAAAAGCAGAACAAGGCTGGAGTTAGCTTTCCTGATGGAGGAGTACGGTGTGATGGCACCCATTTTTGCCATCCAGAGGGAGCTGCTGACCTGTTCTGGTGACAGGATAACCTAGCAATGCAGATAGACCTATAAACACTCCTAAATTGTAGCTTATATGACAGGATGCTCTTTCACAAAATGGCTGACCTGATGGCTATGCCCATTTCAAAACATCCATTTTATGGAAGATAACATTGAAACAAATGAAGGTGGCTTTTTTAAAATAAAACCTAACAACTACAAATCTTATCTATGATGCTCAGTATAAGATAGAAGTAAAATCTAAGGCCCAAATGCTAAATCAGTTATATTTTATATTGAAAACTTTTTAGTCCATTTTTAGGCCACATCAGTTTTACTGGGCAGTCATAGATTAAAATATATTTTTTATAAAACAGTGATTTGCATAAGATTTTCACAATTTAAAAACTTAAACTCAGTATCATTTTCCCATCCCCCATCTATGTTTGATGTTGATGCTTCAGGAAAAGACTAAGAATCAATGATTTCAACATTAATTAAAACAAGGAAGACTTTCCTCCTGCTGACAGGATATTTAGGAGGAAAATAATTAAATGAGCTATTGTGGAAAATGCAATATTGATTTCTTACCAAGAGAAGCTCCTTGAAGACTGTGATAAGCATTGATAATTGATAAGGTCTTTTTTTCCTCTCTTCATTCTTTTTTCACCCCTCTTGTCTCAGTTTTCTGTTACGGAAAAAAGACTAAAACATTATATATATTTTTTTCAACTTAAAAGCAAACATAATGTTGAGAGAGGTTTTACAAGCTTAATCATTTTATTTCTCATTATATACAAAACCATTTCAAGTTCCAGGTTGAAGCTCTGTTATGTTTGGCTTGTTGGAAGTCAATATGTACACTGATCTTAGTCTGGAATGAATGAGTATTATTCTAGACTGAATGAAGATACTATTTTGGAATGGAGGTGGGTTGAGATCATGCATATAGGTAGTCCTTGACTTACAACCATAATTGGGATCAGGATTTCTGTTGCTAAGCAGGGCAGCTGTTAAGTTGTGCTTGATTTTACAAATGTGCTTGATTTTACAATATTTTTTTTGCTATGATTTGTAATCAAACCACTGCAGTTGCTAATGGAATCAGTTACCCCCATAGACTTTGCTTGTCAGAAGCAAATGGAAGCAATCTGGAATGATCTCAATTGGCTACTGCATGACCCCACGATGCTACAGCCATTGTATAACATGCCATTTTTGCCAAGTACTCGAATTCTGATCTCTTGACTGTTTGTGTACTGTGGAAATCTGTGTGCAAGGACTGGTTGTAAGTAACATTTTTTCAACATTGTTGTAATTTACAGTTGCTAAACAGATGGTTGTATGTTGAGGACTACCTGTATATTATTATTGATACATGGCTGGTTTTAAATTGGATTGACAGCCCAAAACACTAATTCATACATTCAAGTGTAACAGAAGAATCTGCACTTCATGAATATCAAGAATTTGACGAACTATGACTTTTAGAATTCCCCCAACACTTGTTCATATTGGCTATAGTTACTTGCAGTTTTATTTCAACCTTGTATGGAAAGCCAGAAGAGCTTGAATCAGCCATCAAATTATTGTCAGAAGAAATCTGCTCCATCTCTTCCACCTCTTAATTTATTTTTTAAAATAAATTGCTGATTACACATTATCTGTGGAATTATTTTTTCCATGGCATGTTTTATCAGCGATGATGGCATACCCCTGAGAGTCACAGCATTGCTGCTAGCAGATAAAAAGAGAGAAAGAAACATGGTCCCTCTTAACATTTGTGTAAATTGTCAGTACTTCACTGCAAGTACAACAAATCACATCTGGTCAAGGATGTGGGCAAGGATATGTCCTTTGTGTGCAAGGTTATCTTGAAAAATGTAACAAGGTAACACCCAGTGATTACAGATCTTTGCATATCAGCACTTAAAAATACAGAAATTTCATTTTCTCTACCACTTGCATAAGAATTTTTGAATGCTAATCCCTTTTGAGGATAAGCTGTCAGTTTTCCTCTAATTTTTTTCATTTGAAAAAACTAAAAATAAATAAATATTTGAATATGAGGGAACAATAAATGGGGAGCAATTATTGATTAATGGTAATAATATATAACCTTTGGATTAGTTTTGGGATAGGTGTAAAGACTGCTTTACAGGAATAATGAAATCCTCTCATTGAAAGCTATATTTTTGGAGGAAGGGGAGAGAAAGTACTTGGATTATAGAAAAAGTACAATGAAACTGCCCCTGGCCTCTGAAACAAATTTGTTGTAATGAGAAAAATAGATGTCCAGAGATTTAGGAATATGGGGGGGGGGATCAGGTGATATAGGAAAATGGATCAATCTAGTTTTTAAATTGATTCCTTCAGAGGACTCAGAAGGGTTCAAGGCTTATTTATGAGAGGGGCTGATGCTCCCCCCCAAAAAAGCATAGGGAAATTTACTGATTGCTCATTTTAAGACTCTATGACATATTCTGGAAAGACAAATTTCAACTGTATGGTGATAACTGTATCTTGGTGCTTTCTTAAAAATAAACTCCTGTTAGTTAAAAGAGTCTTATTGACAAGATTCTTTTTTGTCCAACATTATAACATGAACACTGTTGTGTTCCTATTGTAATGGATGTCTCATGCTGCTATCTATGTATGCTATGTTAAGGTTTTCTGATAAGATGTTAAAGCTATAAATCAGATATTTCCTCATATAATATTTTAGTAAAATAATTCATTTGCCTTCTGATAACAGAGGATGATTTGTTAAGATGATGACTTCAAAATTCATTGATATGGAACAAAAAATATGCCCCATATTAATGCTTCCTTCATAGTTTCTCCCCATTCCCTGCTTAATTTTATTTCAGCATTCTTGTGCTAACTCTGAACATCTGGGAATAAATGCCTATATGAGTGTAACTGCAATATATTATGTACTATTCTTACCTCTGGGATGTTATAATACTTTCAGCAAGTAGTTGAAAAGCAAACACAATCAACCTTCACACAACTAAATATTGCTTTCCTTCACCATGGGATGAATGTTTAGTGAGAAATGGAAGTCAATATATTTTATTATAAAAATAATGAGTGTATTGGGTATGACCTTTTTTATAGTAGTGCATTGGCAGCCCAATGTGTATTTTTGCTAGTAGATTTTGTAAGAAAAGAAGCAGATTCTGCATCTGAAATATATTTATATCCCACCTTCAAACTGTACCTGTATCACCATTTTTCCTTTTTCCTTCCTCTATTGTAATAAGAAAAGAAGGATAAAAGAAAGTTCTTCCCTCTCCACCTAAATTTGACAGATTAAACTGTGATCATCACATTTATTCATTTAAATGAAAGGATAGTCTTCCTCCCCCATAATTAAATGCAGCAAGGATAATGGCTCCATTAGGCTAGTGGCTGGAGAAAATCATTTGATGGCATTTTTGAAAGAATGCGTTTTAAACAATGATGAGGGTTCCTGCAAATCATAACAGGTTTCTTGGTTTTTAATCAAAGGTCAGAAGTTACTCCACTGACCAAAAAACAAATTAAAAATGTGTAAAGCCACTAACTATAATGGCACTCTGATGTACGACAAATGTGATTCCATTCCTTCTGGGTCATGATACTCATGAAATGAGGGCTTCATAGAATAATATCACAATTGTGAAAATGTATGACTTTAATATAATAGTTTTATTTCTTGTTTTTTTCTCCTCTTCCACTTCAATAGGAAGTGGAAATTTCTCTAGTTTTTATTTATTAAAAATAATGCAAGATTTGGGAGAGATGAAATTAATCATTCAGTGGCCTGTCCCACATCAAATGTGTGTGTGCATGCACAAATTTGCCACTATAAGGATGCTCATTGTTTGAATTTATAATAAAACTGAAGCCTGTCATTATGTTGGTTTGCATTGTGAGAGCCAGATACAAATTCCAGCAGGAGAATAAATCCGATACTATGGGAAGGATTTTTCTGGATACTCTTACTGTGCAAATTACTTCTGCACAATCTAAAACCTACTTGTAGCTTATAGTGATAAAATTATGGGGAGGAGGAGGAGGATAGATCTTTTTAAAAGGATACTGCTTAAAAGCAAAAATTAGCTTCTTGTTAAGAAAATCCTTTTCCCAAGCTCTCATTGGCTACTCAACTTACTCCATTATTTCTGTGGGTGTAAGTCAAATTTGTAATACTTACCCTTGACTTTTTAGCAATATTTAGCTGCATTTTAAGAAAGTTCATAGGAATCAGAAGGGAGTTATGAAGAGACAGTCTTCATAGAAATCCCAGCTAGGCAGAAAGCTCAGATATAGAACCTGGATTAATAGACAAAACACTTCTACAGCTCCTCCCACTCAGCAGAGTTCTATCTTCTAACTTGTTCTGCCAACACAAATGCTTGTTCATGATCTTTTCTGCTTCTTTTCCATTTGTTTCCTTCTAAAGCAGCTTGAATTTTGAAATAGAGGTCTGTGTGTACAAGTGTTATTAAACTCCATTTCTCCTACCATGTTTTCCCGAAAATAAGACCCTGTCTTCTTTTGAACCCTGAAATAAGCGCTTGGCCTTATTTCATGTGCTCAAAAGCCCGATTGGGCTTATTATCAGGGGATGTCTTATTTTGGGGAAAACAGGATATTTAAAAGATACACAATACTACAGAATAACTGTTGTGCCTTCCAGTAATTCTTATATACGAGATGCCATATCACTGCTTTCTCTGATGGTGTTAACTAATGAACATCAGTAATTCAAAATATTTTTTTTGTTTCTTCCTCTGCTTTTAATGCTGAGAGGATAAAGAATAGACAATCTTTTAGCCTTAGTTCGACTCATCGATAAAATGCTTTGATTAATAAGCACTCTTCAGGATTATTAATCATTTTGATAGTATTAGATCTATTTAGCCTATAAAAACCTTTCCATGCTGAGGTAGTTCACTCTTTTGATTGGTATTGATCTCCAGTTAGAAAATCACTTAGCGGTTCTCATAGCTAAAGCAATGATCCAATTGCTTTATCTATTGGTAAAGTACCCTGAGACAATAAAAGCAGGAATCGACTTCCGGTTTGGTGCCGCGGCGCTACAGTTGGGGCTATGGTGGGCTCTAACGAGCCCGCGGAAACCCTGACTGACAAACCACCGACCGATCGGTCCTCGGACCGACCCTGTCTCATAGGGATAGGGGGAGATGAGGAGCACCTCGGAAGGCTTAGAGGAACAGGCAAGTTCCTTGGAAGCCAGAAGGAATCCTCGAAGTCGGCGGTGGGGGTAGGCAGCCATGGCGGCTGCCGCAAAGCCGCGGCGGACTGTGAAAAGAATGTGCAGAAGAGAAGAGGAAAGGAAGAGTTTTTCGAAGCTGGGTGAGTGACACCAACCCAGGCAAGAAACAACAGAATTGTATTTTTTTAAAATAAGAACCCAAAACTTAAAAAGAGGCTACAGAGCTTTGGGGCTTGAAAATTTGACACAGAATAATTAATTGGAAATAAATGACCCATGTTAGAATTTTTTTTAGTATAATTGATTTGGAAGAATTGGCTTTTAATGAATCAGAAAATTGGATTTTATGTTCCCTATTTTTCTAATTGGAATGGATTGGAGAAACTTTTTTTTTTTTGCTTTTTTTCTTGGGAGTCAACAACTTTGGAAAGTTAATGAAGAAAGGCAGATGAACGGCTACATTGTAGCTATGGAGTCTGCAGTGACTAAACAGAATGTGGATTAAAGAGACTTCCCTTCTATTTGGGAAAGAAATATCTTGAATGGAGTTTTATTTTGGATTATTTTGAAATTAACCTTAGACTTAAGGATTTTGGAGATTCCTGTTCTGTCGCTGGGTGATTTTAAAAAGGAGAAAGAAGAAACACTCTGGATTTACTAGAATTGAAACTAACTGGCCTAGCAAGAAAAAGGTGTGGCGCAAGAATAAAAGACAGGAAGTTGATGTACTATATATGGAGCAGATGTTATAAAGCATTAAAGTGACATACAGAGTTTTCAACTTGGATATATGGATTTTTAAGTGGGATATTTATGGACAGACAGGAAAAGGAAGAAATAAAACAGATAAAATTGAAATGTAATGTTTAAAAACTTAAATATATAAAAGATTTTTGAATAAAAATAGGAGGGCCTCTGGAGTAAGAAATCCCAAGAAAATTTTTTTTGGTTGTAATATGTATTAACCTTAATTGCAAACAAATTTAGATTGGTAAACGTGATTGATTAAGGTTTTATTGGATGTAATTATAAAACACATGGACTTCAGTTACAAATTGTTATTGAATTCAATGTAAGCTAGAAATGATTAACACTAGGAAATATACTGAAAATTAACTTGAAAGAATATGCATAAAGAAGAATATATACCAATATGAGAGAATCTTAAGAAAATTTATTGCTTGTTGTAATATGTCTTAATTTTAATTTGTAAACAAATGCTAGACTGGTGAATATGATTGATTAATATCCTATTGAATGAAACCATAAGGTACACAGATCTTAGCGATAAATTGTGATTTAATTTAATATATGTTAGAAATGAGGATTATTATGAAATATGTTGAGAATTAATTTGAAAGAGTATGTTGGGAAACTGACATGAAATAGATAACTATATCGCAGGGAAAGTTAAAATAAGAGATGACGGTTGCCAACTATATAAGAGTTTGAGACTCAGAGAAAATGAGTTGGAAATTAATTAAAATGCTGGAAATCAGCCAAAGAATTGTAGGAGAGATGGAGGAGACTATGCTGGAAATCAGTCAAACAAACGTGGGAGTTTTGGAGGAGACTATGCTGGAAATTAGCCAAACATAATATGCTGGAAATCAGCCAATAAAATGCTGGAAATCAGCCAAACAATAGGAGGAGAGTCGGAGGAGATTATGCTGGAAACCAGACAAACAACAGTGGGAGTTTCGGAGGAGAATATGCTGGAAATCAGCCCAAAATAGTTGGTGCTCTGGAGGAGGTTATGCTGGGAATCAGCCAACCATAATATGCTAGAAAATAGCTAAACAAATAGAGAGAGGTATGGAGGAGATTATGCTGGAAATCAGCCAAACAACAGTGGGAGTTTCGGAGGAGAATATGCTGGAAATCAACCCAAAATAGTTGGTGCTCTGGAGGAGGTTATGCTGGGAATCAGCCAACCATAATATGCTAGAAAATAGCTAAACAAATAGAGAGAGGTATGGAGGAGATTATGTTGGAAATTAGCTTAAATAAAGCATGTTTTTGATAAAACTGTGTAATATGAAATGTGTAACAGATGATAAGTGGGATAAAATCAAAGACAAACTGATAAAGTTCAAGATATTAAGATTTGATAAAAAGGGTCAAGGAACTAAGATACAGATAGAATTGTGTTTTATAAACTGTAACAAAATGGAATTGTATTGAACTTGAATTTAAGAATTGTGATAAAATTATAAGGTAAATAATTAGAATAGGAGATTAGAATATTGTTAAAAATTATTTTGACATTGATGGTAAAAGATATAATAAAGACAATGTGGAGAAGAACCAGATGTAACCAGGATTGATAAATAGACATAAAAATGAGTTAAATTTAAATTGAAGCTATAATTGTATTGATAGACTTGTTCAGATCAAGATGTTAGAATCTATGTTAAAATTTGTTCTTTTATATTTTGAATTTTTACTTTTAAAAGATCTAATGGGAAATCGGAAATGGAGCTTGTTAAAGGAAGCTCTATGACCGGATCGAAACTCTGTTCTTGAAAGTTATATTTTATGTTTATGTTTGAAAAAAATAAAAAATATTTACAAAATAAATAAATAAATAAAATAAAAGCAGAAATCATGGAACTGGGTCAGACTTTCAGGAAAAGTGAAAAGAACCGAGCAGAAATAGATGTATTTGGTGATACTATAAAACAAGATTCAAAACTATTTCAGAATGATTAGTTGCATTCATTTGAATCTGTTTGACAAGAACATTGATTTTGACAAGGTTTTGATGCAGAAATAGCTTGTGAGAACCTGTGAGAACACTTAAATTGCAAGTTATTTTTCAGCATGCTTGAAAATCTCAATTGTAACCTTTTTTCACTATGGAGGAGTATAGCATTTTGAAATTGATACGAATCTCTCTCTCTCATTATTTGTTTGTATATATGCATTTTCATATGCACATATACACTGTTACAGATAGAGCATTGGTTTAATTAGTAAACCATCAGCACATTGTGATGTATAAGAGACCTACAACTTGGCTTTAAAGTATTTCTATAGGCAACCTGCGTGAATGCATTATATTTATATAGTTATTATAAGGGTATTTCTATACTTCTTATACATCATGAGAAGACTTAGTTAAAGGCCATAAAACCAGGAAAAGTGGAAAGAAATAAACAATAAAATGGATGGACTTAATTATAGGGATAATGGTTGTTTTACTGGAAGACATAAAATATCATGTTAGGGACAGATTGCACAAAAAAACCCTATGTGGTTAATAAGACATGATATTGACTTGATAGCACATAATCAATCAATCAATTTCTGTTCATTACAAATTTGTTTATAAAAACTAAAAAAAATCATTCTTGAAGAAAACAAAGCATAGACTAAAGGTATTGTAAAACTGAATAAAACTCAAAGTTAAAAAAAACACACTAAAACCAATTCACTACAATCTATGTATCAGGAGGACTTAATAGCTGGAGGAAGAAAGTGTAAAAAGATGGATTTTTTTAAAGAAAAAGTTCCTGAGGCATGTTAAATATAGATCATAGCTGCCACTGCAGAAAAGACCCAATTCTATGTCCCTGCCAAGCAGCAATTCAGAAGCTATGAAATTCTGACTGAAGTCTGAAGTATCTGAAGACTGATATAATTGGACATTAATGTGACCTGGTGCTGAATTATTTTGGACTTTGGCATCTACAAGCAGTATCATAAATCTGGCACCATAGCATATGCAGAACTTTTAGCTGAGCTGCAATATGTATGTTACCTATGGCCCTGTCATAAACTAGCATTAGATGAAAATTCTGACCAAATCCCAAGGGCAACACCAAATTGAATGCATCACAGTAAGCCAATCTTGAGGTTATCAGTGCATTACTCACCACGGCTGAGTGATTCCTATTCAGTAACAAATACCTCTGATATGCCAGCTTAAACTGATAGTAGAGGCTCTTAATCACAATCTGCATACATGTTTCTATAGGCACTGATTATGAAAACACTTAGCATCAGCTCCACCCAACTTTTAATTTTTACTATTTTATATTCCAAGTTTATACTATTCTTTTAAGGATTGAGTGCTTAGATCTGGATGAACACTTTCAATATGAATAGTGCAACCTGTTTCCAAGGCAACAGAAGTACATTTATCATTTAGTGTCTGTCTTTCTCACTGGTACATAAAATCTTTGTGAATGAGGCATGGACCTGATCCCATATACTTATTTTGCAATTTTCTCACTTTATTCCACACTTCTAAAAATCAATAAAGTTTATGTCACGAAGCTGAAAGAATATAAACTATTTTAATGTAATCAGAACTGTACCTTTCCCTCACTGGAAAAATAATAACAATAACGATGACTGCCTAAGTAGAATTTTGCCTCCTGATATATCCTGATCTCTTTTATTTATTTCTTAGATTTATACTATTCATGTTTCTGTCTAGCTCCAAAAACCCTCTGAGATAGTTTAGATTCAGAGAGACTCAAAGCCATTCAGGGAGTTTTATTGATTGACAATAAACTAGACTTGGGTCTTCCTTCTCATGGTCCATCTTCTGAACTAGCTGAATCTCTTATCCAAACATTTGAGATGGTTTACAGAGAATATTGTCCTGGCAAGAAAACCTAGTGCTACATATATGGATTTCTAGTTATTAGACTGAAATTCAGAGGTAATGTATACATAGCACCCAGAAACATCTTTTGGAACAATATATTAAGCATCCTTTTTAAAATTTAGTATACTAAAAGTAGATTCTCCTGATAAATAATTATATGCAGTAACCATAAGACTGTGGTGGTTTTTTAAGACTAGTTGCAAATAATGATGGACACAAAGTCTGCATTTGGTAAAGAATTCACCCGCTTCAAAATTTTCCACTCCAGTATATGGTGAACTCATACTTAGCTTGGATTTGTACAAATTGGCATTTACCCATCATTGTAGCTCTGGACTACAAGAAAAGGTTAACAGTTGGATGGAGATCTTGACAGTTATCCAATGAGTGCAGTAACAGTTCTCTGTCCAATTGTTAACCTTTCCTTATATGCCTTCCTTTTGCAACTAGAGTACATGGGATTTTTGGAGCATTGGAAAATGTAGCTAATTCTTTGTAGGTAGGAGGCCTATGCCACTGGAACAAAAGATAGGAAATCTGGTTGTAGCTTTTTGAAACTTTGGAAAAATTGATGAGTCCAGAGATTCAGGGGTGCAGAAAAAATAATATCAGATGATATAAAAAATGAATCAATCTACTTTTAGGATTCAGAAGAATTCAAGGTCTCTTTATGAAAGGAGCTGATGGCATATGAAAGGAGCATAAGGTAGGAATCTGGTAGCACTTTTTTTGACTAATATGTTATTCAAAGTCAAAAGCTTTTCCGAGCTGCAGCTCATGTCATCAGAGGTATACCACAACTAAACTGATGTAGGGTTTAAAATAGGGTAAAATGAAACTAGATTGGATAGAAAGGGAGGGGAAGATAGATCGGTTACACATCTTACACATGAGACAGATTGTAATACCTTATCAATTAAGAATTGTACATTAATGTAGTTAAAAACTCATTATGTTGGCTGAGACCTTTTGCAATTGCCTGGAACTTTTGGATCTATGTAAGTTTAGCAATTTCTCACTTGATGATATTTTTAAAGTTCCATCCCTCCCAAAAAATAGTTATATTGAGGTCTGGTAAACAGTATCCTAAGATGTCCAAATGCTCTGATATTAATGTATCTTTGATCTGAATTTTGAATTATTAATCCATTAATTAATAATGTTTTTGAATAATTTGAGCTGTAAGCTGCAGATGACAAGCAGTGGCATTCTGTTGATCTGTTTTGTAGTCATCTTTTAATAAGTTGTCCTTGCAAATTGATTTGGTTCTATTGATTTGCCTATTTATCCCAGTGGGTGTATAGGTCAGGCAACCTGAGCATCTCTGTCAAGTGGGTGAGAACAATGCTGCTGTTGTTGAGAAGAGCAACTAAGATGATTAAGGACCTGGACACTAAAACATATGAAGAATGGTGGCAGGAATTGGGTATAACTAGTCTAGTGAAAACAAGGTCTACGGATGATATGATAGTAGTGTTTTGATATTTGAGAACCAAGGCAACAAACAATCAAGGAGAAAAGCAGCATAGAACTAAGGAGAAACTTCCTAACAGTGAGAACAGTTAACCAGCAGAATGGCTTACCTTCAGAAATTGTGGGTGTTCCATCATTGGAGGCTTTTAAGAAGAGACTGAATAGCCACTTGTCTGAAACAGCATAGGGTTTCCTGCTTGAGCAGGGGTTGGACTACAAAAGCTCCTTCCAAATCTGTTATTCTGCTGCATAAAACCATATAAATGATAGATTTAAGGTCCATTCAGGCATAAACTGGAAACATAAGTATGTAGATTTCTTATATTGTATGTTTACATTTCCATTTTGTAATTTTACGGTGACATCAAAGAAGTAGACTTGTTCCATTGATGGTTCATGGTGGAGTTCAGTTGTTGATGAAAATGTAATTAATTAATCTCAAGTCAAAGAACGGATTTAGGAAATAAGAGTTAAGAAAGTGTCACTCTAGCCATTAAGATATTGGTATATTGGGAAACCATACATGTGCTCCTGGCTGTCCCACTGATTTGCAGGTACATATATTGACAAACCTCAGTACAAAGTCAACAAGTGTGATTGCAAGGTGTACTGTTGGCCCTTAGTGATTATGTTCTTGATGGCTGGAAGCCCACAAATTTGACATTGGGACTCAAAACAAGAACAAAGTGGTATCAGCATTTCAGTGTCATGGAACGTTCTATCAAAGAGTGGGAGTTCAAAAGCATTATCATATGAGAAATGGCTGAAGTCACATGCATCAAAAGATTTCAATCAATTTCAGAAGGTCTTAGCAGACTATTTACTTATTTGACCATCCATTTCACAGGGTGACTCTAGATGGCATGTACACCAGGCAACATATGACTCTGGTTGGCATACCATAACATACAACCCTTGTGTTCTGTCCCCGTCTCACACATGCACACCAGCAGTTGACCAAGAGTTAAAATAAACCAGCAGACAAGAATTTCCTTTGATAACAGAATTGGCAGCAACCCAGTGGCTGCTTGCCAAAAGTTTTTACTTACAAAGGGAGGTTTATCTCCTCCGACTGAAAACATCAAAGTAAGTCCACAAAAGCCAAAGAATAGTCAAGTCCAGTACAAGAATCAATCCAAGCAGAGCATATAACAAAGTTCCAGAAATGCAGAATGACTTGCTAGCTTTCAGTTTTGTCTGTCACAAAGCCTGAATGGCCACCACCCTTTTATCCCCTATGAGGTGTGGTCTAGTGACTCAGCTTAATCTCTGGCACGCCTCCTTCTCTGCTGCATGCGCTTGTCTTTCTGACGCTGTCGGGGATCCAGCCAAGACTTATCTCCGTCGCTGTCTAACTGCAGCTGCTCGGAAGTGCCTGGCTCCTGGCCTATCTCTTCTCCTTCGGAAGACACCTGAGGCATTGCCAGAGAGGAGGGTCCTGGAGAGGGAGGCCTTGCCAACTCCTCTCCTTCACTTTCGGAGTCTTCTCCCTCCGATAAGACGGGCTCGGAGGTCAGAGTCACAACACCTTGGTGCTCAAGGATAAAACATGATCCTACTCACAGAAAAACACATCAACAGCAGTAAAGCTCAACTAACTTCCTGACCCAAATGCCTGTTGACTGATAAGGTATTTGCAATCTGTCTCAGATGTAACCTCCATGTTCATTACCAATCTATGGTTTCCTCTTCCCCACCCTTCCACTTTCTTTCCCTCCTCATCCCAATTTAAATCTTACAACAGTTCAGAGACTGTACACATCTTACAGTAGTCCAACCTAGTATACCTCTAGGTTAGACTACTGTAACACCCTCTACATGGGGCTGCCCTTGGGATGCGTCCAGAAGCTCCAGCTAGTCCAGAATGCGGCTGTGCAGGTAATTACAGGGGCCTCTTGATACTCCCGTGTAACACCTCTCCTGCGCGAGCTGCACTGGCTGCCAGTGGCGTTCCGGATTCATTTCAAGATGCTGGTGCTTACCTATAAAGCCCTTCATGGTTTAGGCCCGGGGTACTTGCAGCACCACCTCCAGCCGCTCTCCCACCGTCCCATGCACTCTCACAGAGTGGGCCTCCTCAGGGTGCCTTCAGCCAAACAATGTCGGCTGATGGCCCCCAGGAGGAGAGCATTCTCTGTGGGAGCCCTGACCTTCTGGAATGATTTGCCCGCTGAGCTCAGGACAGCCCCCGACCTCCTTTCCTTCCATCGTGAGTTGAAGACATGGCTCTTTCATCAATTTAGCTGATCCGCCATGGGTGTACATTGCTATAATTTTAAACTGTTTTAATTGGGTTGTTGATTTTAATTTCGTTGTGATTTGTATTGGATATTGTTTTTGTAAGCCGCCCTGAGTCCCTCGGGAGAATGGCGGCATATAAATCGCAATAATAAATAAATAAATAAATAAATAAATAAATAAATAAATAAATAAATCTAATGACATGAGCTGCATCTTATTAAAATTATGGCTTTTAATAAAATGGATTTGTCAGAAAAGAGGCTACCAGCCTCTTTCTGATAATCCAGTCATTAGTTCTTTTAAAAGGAGACATTTCTTTTCATTATGCTTTGTCTCAATTTTTCCAAATACTGAGGATATGAAGACATTTTTTGTAGTTAAAATTTTGCAACATACATTATCTTAAATTTACAAATTTCTTAGGATTCACTGGGTAAATATTTGTATTCTTAAAATAATGTTGCCTATGATGTCAATATTAATATTAATGAAAAAATCTACCCCTCAAAAATAGCTGTTTTCTACTTGGGTCAAATTAGAAAGTGTGTATTTTTTATTGTTTGAAAGCTTGCTGATATTCATATTTTGCCCCCAGTTGGGATAAACTGCAGTAATGAAAATAAAATCTTTTCTGCTTGTTTAATTACACCCTAGGGCGGAGTTTTTAAATGTGTCAAGAAGTGAGAGAACACCAGCTTTAATAGGCATATAGTGCAATTTTACAGTTCATAAAACAGTGAAATTTAATCTGAGACCAGAAGATTTATTAAATCTCACTCAGCAAAATGGATGCGGGAGTCGGTGAGAATTAAGAGAAATTATTCCAGGGACTATATATTTTATTACACCATGGAGATGCAGGACAACTTGTTCCTTTAGGCTGGCAATCTTTGTAATTACTATTACTTAACTGAGTATGTTTTAAGAGCAGAATAATATGCATGTCTTTTTCATGCATTCAGTCTTGTTTGAATTACAATTTGGCAGCAGTGTTTGAAAGGGCTGCATCTGAAGGAAGTAACATGTGGTTCTAGGTGTCTAGGTGGAGATTCTCAGTCATCCAGGTCACAGTTGTCTCAAAGATGCCTTTTTTCTTCAAAAGGCAATTGGACTTTTAGAGGAGGAAGAAGAAAATGATTTGCTCCTCATCCAAGAAATATCACCAATTCTGATGGTGGAAGGAAGGAAGGATATGTATGTGTTCTTCTTTCTTAAGGAAAAAAAAATGGTCCAGATGCCTTTTGGGGGGAAAAAAAGCACCTTTGTAACTCTAGGTAGTGCAACCCTGAAACATTATATTAATTTTATTACACGTCTTATATTAGATGAAATTAATGTTGGAAAATTACTGTGGTGAAATTTCAAGATTAGTTTGCATCCAGCAACTTCAAGTCAATGTGTGTGCAGTACTAGAAAAAAAAAAAAAGCTTTATATTTATTAAGCATCAAAACATGGCTGGTGCTATCGCTGACTATTGGGGGTGAATCTCTGCCCCCCACAGAGAGGGCTTGCAATCTGGGTGTCTTCCTGGATGCACAGCTGTCTTTAGAAGAGCATATTACAGCTGTGGCCAGGGGGGCTTTCTATCAAGTTTACCTGATTTGCCAGTTGCAGCCCTTTCTGGACTGGGATGCCTTGCGCACGGTCACTCACGCCCTTGTCACCTCCCAGCTGGACTACTGTAATGCTCTCTACATGGGGCTCCCCTTGAAGAGCACTAGGAGGCTCCAACAGGTCCAAAGTGCGGCCGCGCAGGTGGTTATGGGTGCAACTCATTGTGCTCATGTGATACCCGTCCTGCGTGAGCTGCACTGGCTCCCAGTGGTGTTGCAGGTGCGATTCAAGGTGCTGGTCACCACCTTTAAAGCGCTCCATGGCATAGGACCCGGGTACCTTCGAGACCGACTTCTGCCACCAATAGCCTGCCACCGGCCAGTCCGCTCCCACAGAAAGGGTCTCCTCAGGGTGCCATCAGCCAAGTTATGTCAGCTGGCGACACCCAGGGGGAGGGCCTTCTCTGTGGGAGCCCTTGCCCTGTGGAATGAACTGCCCCTGGAAATGCGTAAGATCTCCGACCTCCGTGTATTTCGCTGTGCCCTCAAGACCCTGCTGTTCCGCCAGGCCGGGCTATCAATGTAATGATTTTAAATTGGGTGTTTTAAATTTTGGGGGTTTTAAATCTGAGCCAAAATTATTTAATAATTTTAATTATTTTTAATTGATGTCTGTCTTTGTGCTTTTAATAGGCTGTATACCACCCTGAGTCCTTCGGGAGAAGGGCGGTATAGAAATAAAATTATTTATTTATTTATTTATATTTATTTAATTGGCAAAAATGGAATAAAGGGAGGGGCAAGAATATCCACGAGTTATTCAAATCTCTACATCTATCATAGCTGCTGGAAACAATACTGTGGATAATTAGAATTCACAATAACAGAGTAAAGAAGGAAAGTGGGACATCAAGAGACCTCTCTGCTATTGGGCACTATGAAGGAAACATTTTGGTGAAGGAAGATAGTGCATATATAGTGGTATGAACATAGTCTCAGGTTTCCAATCTACTCTAGGAAGTTCGGGAAACAGGGACAGATTGAGCAGAAAGGTGGTATGGGGACAAGAACTATGATGGAATGTGGATTTCATACAACAAAGGAAGAAGATGTAATGCTGTTACATAACTTCTTATTCTGCGAGACTCCCCCCTCTCGCAGGTGTGGCCCTCCACTTTATCAAGGGCCTACCTTTATGACGGGCTTTGGCACCCCGAGAGGTGGCATGCTGCAAAAAGGGGATTAAGGGGTTTTTTAGGGAAACTTTTTGATAGATTTTTAAGGGATTTTAAGGGGCGGGAGGGTTGTGTGGGTTTGGGGGTTAACCCACGGGGGGAGGGGTCCGGCCCAGCTGTTAGTGGGGCCACGGAGGGTGTAGATTCCGGGGGTAAGGGGGACATCAGAGTCCATTCTGTCGAGGGCTTTTCTATCAATGTGTTGAGTGGGAGGGGCAGATATGGTGGGAGCAGGGGGCCGCATCATGTAGTGGGGGCGCGCACTCGCTATCTTCGAGCGGTGGCACGCCCCGGTCCCCATAGCCCTTCTCGTATCCCAGGCTGTTCAGACTCTCAGGGCCCGAGCCTTCGGCTGCTGTCGTGCAATGCCAGGTCCGTGGTAAATAAAGCCCCCCTCATTTGCGATCTTATTCAGGAGGGGGGAGCGGACCTGGCAGGTATTACGGAGACCTGGTTGGGCCATGAGGGGGGGGTTCCCCTCGTGGATATGTGCCCACCAGGTTTCCGAGCATTCCATCAGCCGAGAGCTCAGGGCAGGGGCGGGGGGGTGGCGGTTATTATAAAGGAAAGTCTTGATCCGAGGGAGACCACTGTTCCACAGATAGCCGGATGTGAGTCCCTTTTTGTGAGGTGGGGTCGTGGAGTACAGATGGGCTTGTTGATCACGTACCTGGCTCCCTGCCGCGTGGCAACGGCCCTGCTCGAGCTGCTCAACGTCATAGCTGAGGTGGCGGTTGGTACCCCCAGACTTTTAGTCATGGGGGATTTCAACTTGCCATCTGTCGGCGAAACGTCTGAGGTGGCTCGAGAGTTCATGGCTTCCATGACGGCCATGGACCTTACTCAGTTAATTCATGACCCCACTCACACGGGTGGACACACTCTGGACTTAGTTTTTGTCTCTGGTCAGTGGTTGAGTGGCCTTGATACAGGGGATATAGTCATCGAACCCTTGTCATGGTCTGACCACTCGCTCCTTCGACTGGACTTTCTAACCGCCGCACCCCGCCGCAGGGAGGCGGGACCGACCAGGTGGTTCCGCCCCAGGCGCCTGATGGACCCTGATAGGTTCCAGATGGAGCTTGGGCCATTTCCTGAGACTCTGGCTCACGACTCGACTGAGGACCTGGTGGCCGCCTGGGATAGTGCGGCTGCCGGGGCCTTGGACCGTGTCGTGCCTTTGCGGCCTCTGACCCGGCACCGAACTCACCTAGCTCCTTGGTTCTCCGAGGAGCTTAGGGAGATGAAGCGCCGGAAAAGACGCCTGGAGAGTAGTTGGAGGACCAGTCGCTCCGAATCCGACCGAACACTGGCGAGGTCTCATATTAAGACCTACCTAGTGGCGATAAAAGCGGCGAAATCTAGTTATTTTGCCGCTCTTATCGCGTCATCAGATAATCGCCCGGCCGCCCTGTTTAGGGTGACCCGCTCCCTCCTCCATCTGGAAGCGCGGGATGACCCCTTGCAGGGCCGAGCCGAGGACTTTGTGCAGTATCTGTATGACAAAATCGCTCAGATTCGGGAAGGACTGGCCTCTGACTGGGTATGTCCGGACGGGATGACTGAGGCCGGTCTTGAGAGTGTTATCTGGGGGGAGTTCGATCCTGTGGCTCCCGAGGACATGGACAGGGTCCTGGGACGGCTGAACGCGACCACATGTTTATTGGACCCGTGTCCCTCCTGGTTGGTACTGGCTTCCCGGGAGGTGACACGAGGCTGGCTCCAGAAGATTGTTAACGCTTCTTTGAGTGAGGGGGTCCTGCCGGCCGCTTTGAAAGAAGCGGTTGTGAGGCCCCTCCTCAAGAAGCCCTCTCTGGATCCGGCTGTTTTGGCTAACTATCGTCCAGTCTCCAACCTTCGCTTTGTTGCGAAGGTTGTTGAGAGTGTGGTGGCGCAACAGCTTCCCCGGTACCTGGATGAAGCTGTCTATCTAGACCCGCTCCAGTCCGGCTTCCGGCCTGGGTACAGCACGGAAACGGCATTGGTCGCGTTGGTGGATGATCTCTGGAGGGCTCGGGATAGGGGTTGCTCCTCTGTCCTGGTCCTGTTAGACCTCTCAGCGGCTTTTGATACCATCGACCATGGTATCATGTTGCACCGGTTGGCGGGGTTGGGGGTGGGGGGCACCGTTCTGCGGTGGTTCTCCTCCTACCTCTCTGACCGGTCGCAATCTGTGTTGACGGGGGGGCAGCGGTCGACCCCGAGGCACCTTGCTTGTGGGGTGCCACAAGGGTCGGTCCTCTCGCCCCTTCTGTTCAACATTTATGTAAAGCCGCTGGGTGAGATCATCCGTGGCTTTGGGGTGGAGTTCCATCAGTACGCTGATGACACCCAGCTGTACATCTCCACCCCAGGCCACCCCAACGATGCCCTTGAAGTGATGTCCCAGTGTCTGGAGGCCGTGCGGGCCTGGATGGGGAGAAACAGGCTCCGACTCAACCCCTCCAAGACCGAGTGGCTGTGGCTTCCAGCGTCCCGATATAGCCAGCTGACGCCATCGCTGGCTATTGGGGGCGAATCACTCGCCCCCACGGAGAGGGCTCGCAACTTGGGCGTCCTCCTGGACGCACGGCTGTCTTTAGAAGATCATTTGACGGCCGTGGCCAGGGGGGCTTTTTATCAGGTTCGCCTGATACGCCAGCTGCGCCCCTTTCTAGATCGGGACTCTCTACGCACAGTCACTCAGGCACTAGTCATTTCCCGCCTGGACTACTGCAACGCTCTCTACATGGGGCTCCCCCTGGGGTGCACCCGGAGGCTCCAGCTGGTCCAGAACGCGGCCGCGCGGGGGATTATGGGGGCGACGAGGCGCTCCCATGTGACACCTCTCCTGCGCGAGCTGCACTGGCTCCCAGTGGTCTTCCGGGTGCGCTTCAAGGTGTTGGTGACCACCTTTAAAGCGCTCCATGGCTTAGGGCCGGGGTATTTACGAGACCACCTTCTGCCACCAATAGCCTCCCACCGGCCAGTACGCTCGCACAGAGTGGGCCTCCTCAGGGTGCCGTCCGCCAGACAATGTCGGCTGGCGACCCCCAGGGGGAGAGCCTTCTCTGTGACGGCGCCCACCCTCTGGAACAACCTTCCCCCAGAGTTACGTATAATAACAGACCTCCGGATTTTTCGTCGGGCCCTGAAAACCTATTTATTTCAACAAGCTGGGCTGGCCTGAGTTAAATTTTAAATTGATTTTAAATTGGGTTATCTTAATTTCGGCCAAAATATTTAATTATTTTAATACTGTTCTTAAATTTTGTATGCTTTGTTTTTATCTTGGCTGTGCACCGCCCTGAGTCCTATTGGAGAAGGGCGGTATAGAAATTTAATTAATAAATAAATAAATAAATAAATAAACTTGACACCTGGAAAAATAGGAAATTTGAGAAATCAAATTTCTCGCATTTCTGGATTGGGTTAAGTATAAATTGAAGTTGAAGATGTTTCACAAGCATTTATGATGCTGTTACAATATATTAATGGCACTGAAATATATTCTAGGCTGCTAGCAACTCCAGATCTTCCCAAGTCATAGGACTGACATTAGTTCATCATTCCCACCCACCCCATTCTCTGAGTCAAACTAACATCCCATCACCACAGCAATGAGAAGTTTCACTGGTAAACTGAAAAAGAGGACAACAGTTTCCATTTTGCCTTCTTGACTACTATATACTGTACTATACTCTTCAGATTACTTTACAAGCAGAATTATTTGTATATTTATTAATATATTTGGTATCTAATTAAAAATATTTCTAAATATCAAAGATTTAAATATAGCTCATTTTCATGGCACATTTTCATACAGATCTAGAAATCACAATTCAGGAAAAACATGAAATAGACTATATCCAGTTTGGCAAAGGATTGCAACAAGTCTATATTCTCTCCCTTTATTTAATCAACCTGTATGAACAAAGGGAAGCTGGACTGGAAGAAGATGAATGTGGCTTTAAAATTGGAGGAAGAAACCTGTAGTATCCTGGTGCTACTATTCGAAGAGCGAAAAATGTAAAGTATCTGAAATTCTAATAATAAAAGTCAAGAAGTAAAGTGAAATATTGAAACTAAGATTAAAGAAGACCTAATTAATGATAGCAGGTAGAAAACCAGTTTTAGAATTGTGACTGACAATATCAAAGTGGTGGATAGTTTTGCCTTTCAGGATCAATTATCAACAATAAAGATGCAAGCAGTCAAGAAATACTCTGCAGGCTGGTACTTAATACTTAATAGAGAAGCCATAATGTTATTGGAAAAGATATTCAAATGTGATGTGTCTATACTACAAAAATCAGAAGTTTGCAAGCTGTTATATTCCCTATTACAGTCTATGAAAGTAAAAGTTGGACTTTGAAGAAGCAGGATAGGAATAATATTAACATTTCTCAACTTTGGTGTTGGGGAAGACTCCTGGGAATACTTTTGACAGGTAAGAAAACAAACTGCTAAATCATCAAACAAATAAATCCAGTATGGGACAAAAAACCAAGCACAAATTATCCTACTTTGGACTCAAAGACCTAACTCTCTGGAGAAGGATCTAATGTTGGGAAATGTAGAAGGAAAGAGAAGAAAATGACAAACAGCAACAAAGATGGAATCATTTACAGTGTTAATGGGTGAATTGAAGGACCAAGTTAGAGAAAGATCATCATAGAGAAAATCTATATATGTGGTTATTAAACATTGAAAACAACTTGATGGCACATAATCAAAAAATCAAAGACATTGTGCTGCAATTAAACACATTTATTTTGTCTGTGCTTTCAGACTATGCTTTTTTAATGTATATTGTCACAATGATATGGTAGGAACTGCTATTGAATCTGCTTTATCTCTGTGCAGTATGTTCTTACCTAATTTGACTATGGAAATATAAATATTCTGTTGCTGTGACAAAGCTTACCAGAAACCTGTATCAGAAAAGTTACTCTAACATTTTTTGCCAAAATGACTTAACTTGACTCTATTTTTGCCAAAATGACTTTAGTGACTTGAAAAAAATAGCAACAAAAAAATAGTTATCTCTAAATTTTACTAAGATATGAATATATATTCAAAAGTATATTCTTTTTAATTTTCAGATAGCATCCGTCTTAATTTTATTAGAATTGATAAATTCAGAAAATATTAACTTCAAATAAATACTAACTTCAAACATTTCGTTATAAATTAACCAGCTGAAAACAACTAGGAAAATATTGCACAATATAGTACTGTGCATTTACATTAGAAAATATAAATATATAAATTTTGTGATCTATTCAAGCAGAGGTAGAAAATATGTGGCAATAAATCTTTCTGTCAGCCTCAGGTTCAGCTGTTAAAACTTACGATTGTTCTTGTCATGTAGTTCAAGGAACTCTCAAAACTACTAGTAAAAATATTTAGATTGTTTTCAAACTTTTAAATGTCTACAAATAACATATTAAACAATGTGTTTCATGTTATTTATTTGTTTATTGAAATCATGGAAGTACTTTTGATTTAGTTTAATAGTTGCACCATGCATACAAGTAATGTAATTTCAATATACAGTATTAAAAGAGTGACCACCTGTAGAGAGTTAAAGGAGGTGATTTGGAAAAAATAAGCAAGAACCATTACCCAAGCAAAAGGAGTTGAAACAAAATTCAGATCTTCAGCAACAAAATAATATTTGGAAGTAGCCCATGCAAGTGCCTCGTTGATTCACTGGAAGGAGGGGAGCATAATCAAAATTCTGTCATTTATAGCCCATGTCAATAAGACCATCTTAAGACCATCTGATTCTCCTGTGAAGTTGTTTTCTAGTTTCCTCTACTCGGGGGGGGGGGAGCAACACAACTTAAGGAAGTGCTTTTTCTTACAGAAGTATATTATTCCTTCTTGAGATTTTTCTAGTATCTTGCAGAGGCTCTTTCCTTTGTCTTGATGAATATTTTGAGGCATGGGCCTCAATCATCTGATCCACCTCACCAATAGCTTTTGTGCATGCACACAAGCAGTTTTGTCAACTACGGCAAAGTGGCAGCACTTAGTCACTTGAAGGACTTTATGGAGGCACTTAAAATCTCCATTAAAGTAAAGCACCACTTTGAAGATCTATGTAATATCTCAGTTGAATCCAGAAACAATTAATCAACATGAATTCTTATCTGCTAGAGGGAGTTAACAGCTAGCTAATGGCTTTCTCAGTACTGTACTATAAGCAGAAAGTTGAAATAATGTTGAAACCATAACAAGTCTGTGTTATCTAATTCCAGCAAACAAATTGGATTGTTCTTTCTTTATAGTCTTTCAAGAGATTAATTTTCATAATGAATGCATAACTAATACTCATACATTTTGTGTTATCCAACATTATCCCTGAAGGATGAGCTTCAATAACAGAGATCTATTAAGTAGTACGTTTTGTATATCAGTTGGACTATTGATGTAGTCAGTTCTAAACTATACTTACATCTGTTGCAAATTTGGCATTTTTCATTAGAAGGGATTGTTCATCCCATGACTTCTGCATTCAACATATCATTACAATGAGTTAGATAGAAAGTCAGGCAGGCAGACAGGCAGGCAAGCAGACAGAAAGAAAGATAGATAATAAAGTCACTTTTTCTCAGACCAATCCATCTCACAGAATTATGGTTGTGGGGAAAATAAAAGGAGGGAGTATTAGCTATGACATTTTTAATTGTGCAAGATGAAATAGTTCTAATAAATAAATAAATAAATAAACAAACAAATAAATAAATAAATAAATAACATGCCTTCATTTGTAAATTAAGGCAATATATTTCTTTCACATGAAGGCTAAAAGAAGAGATTGGACAGCCATTTGTCTGGAATCATATAGGGTCTTCTGCTTAAGCAGCAGGTCGGACTAGAAGACTTCCAAGGTCCTGAAACTCTGTTATTATGTAACTCTGTAAATTCAATATCTAGTGGAATGCATATCATTCATTTCCCTTACTCAAACCTTTTTCTAGAGATAGCTATAGTTACATAGTGAATTGGACTTCCTGTTGACATCAGTGCAAGATCAGAGGTGAGGAGCGGGTCTCCGCACTCCCATGCTGAGTTGTCCCTGTTGGAGGGCTCCAAAAGGAGCTAAAGCCACCCTGTAGGGGCGGTGAAGAAAAGAGGGGTGCCCTGCAGGTCGCAGAGAGGAGCAACTCTCCTGGTTGACCCAGAGCTTCTTCCCTCTCATCCACAACGAGGAGAAGAGGCAGCCATCATGCCTGCCATGAAGCTGGGACAGCCGAGACAACAGAGGAATGTGCAGGAGTAGTGTAAATGAATAGTGACTGGAGCTGGGTGAGAAGAAAAAAAGAAAAGAAAGAGGAAAATCCAGGAAAAGAGACTCTTAGAATATTTCTTAAAGCAGCGTGTCAGCGTTCCAAATTAGGCTTTCTTCCAGCGCTGACATAACAAGTTGAAGCAGAAAGAGCGGAAGCTTGATTTATTGTTGAGATGAACTTTTACCTAGTTTTGTATGTTACAGATAGTGTTTCCTGGGAGACGAGGATGGGGGCTGCATTCCTGTGAAAAGAACGTGCCGGGATGTAGAGATGGATCTGTATGATAGCCAATGGGACATTGGGGTTGGAGAGCGGAAGAGGAGGGGGTTGGAAGGAGGGGCCAGTTTGGCTGCAATTAGAATCAGAAATGTCGGATATTGCTATTCTTAAAATAAAAATGATTCATTAGACAGCTTGCACTTGAGAATGAAGTTTATTCAAGATAGCACCGAAACCTGACACAGCGAACAATAGAGAGAAAAATCCTAGACCTGAAAGAAAGGAATTAAGGGGAGAAAAGCTAAAGACTTTTTAAAACATAGAAAATTGGATTTTTAAACTGGGTAAGCATTGTTTTGGAAAGGCATTATAAAATGCTGGAAATATCTACTTGAATTTATCTGAATAGCCGACTTTGCTTCCATAAATTGAACTAAATTTGGATTAATCAATTTATCAGACTTGAAACAATGCTGAAACCTAAGCTGAGGGTGCCATTTACTGGTGAATGAAAAATATACCATATCTCTACAAGTTTAGGAATTCCTGATATGAGAAATAATATCCATCTGAAGGTTTGTGGTGATACTTACTGTTCTATAACAATCTACGTTATGACTACTGGAGACTCTATTGTGAGAATAAGGAAGACTATTAAGTAAAGTGACTTTTTACTGTGGAAGCTGCCTGGACTACTTAAATGGAACTGATTGATAACCCTGAGATGTAAGGAACTATGATTATTGAACTTTCTGTGGAGCAACATTGGACTCGAATATATTGTTTTGGATTTGAGTAAGACTTATTAAAGTAAGACAAGATGCTCCCTCATGGGGAAATGAGTGAGATTTCAAGAGAAATGGCGCTGATGTTTCAAAACAAAAAAAACCCCACATAATAATGACTGATGAAATAAACCAAGGGAGATTTAAAAAATGGAATTGAATAATTTGGAAGATACTTTTGAAAGGGAGATAGGGGTTTGGGTGGACATCCTGGGACCTTGCAGCTTAGGAGGATAGAGATGGGAGAAATATATTGCTCAATTTTGCTACTTGGCTTAGTTCATCTGTATTTTTAAAATATGATTTTATTGAGTTTTATAAAGCTTACTCTTCTACAAACAGTAAAAAGCAAAACAAAAATCCAAATTGAGAAAGAAAATCAAATAGAATATAAAATATATAGAATAGAATAGAATAGAATAGGATAGGATAGGATAGGATAGGATAGGATAGGATAGGATAGAATAGAATAGAATAGAATAGAATAGAATAGAATAGAATAGAATAGAATATTTCATCTTATGAAGTGGATTGTCTTGTCAAGAGTATCTTGGTTTTTTTTTTCTATTTTGTTTTTATTTGGGCCTTTATTTTCTTTTCCAGAATTTCCCAAACATCCTGCACTTTTTTGCCCTTGTAGGATTTTCATTCCTAGAATCCACCTATTCTTTGACTTTGTTGAAGTCAGCTCTCTCAAAATCTAGAACACTGATCTGACTTTGTTCAGCTGCTCTTGCCTGCATTATGCTGACAGGATATTATATCATGGAAACTTTCAGCAGAAACCTCAAAATAAAATTTATATTTTTTAAAAAAATATTAGCATACTGACACTTCTCCACAGCAATGGAGCAATATCAAATTTAACAATTATCCATAGTTGGAGCAAGAACATCTGGAAAGAAAGGGGAGAAGAATTGATCTCTTTCCTGCCACCATTGTAATACAGGTAGTCGTCAACTTACAACAGTTCATTTAGTGACTGTGCAAAATTACAGTGGCTCTAAAAAGAGTGACTTATGACCATTTGCAGCATCCCTGTGGCCAGGTGATCAAAATTCAGATGACTCATATTTATGACACTGCAGTGGTCATATGATCACCTTTTGAGATCTTCTGACAAGCAAAGTTGATGGGGAAACCAGACTCACTTAACAACCGGGTTTCTAACTTACCACTGCCGTGGTTCACTTAACAATTGTGGCAAGAAAGCTGGTAAAATTCAGCAAGATTCACTTAGTAACTGTCTCACTTAGCATCAGAAATTTTGGGCTCAGTTGTGGTTGTAAGTCAAGGACTATCTGTACATGACCATATTCTTTTTAATTTTTTAATCTTCCTTGCTCCTAGAAGGAGAAGCATCTACCATATGGTCTTTCCCTACTTATCTATTAAAGTAGTCCATTAAAGTAGGTATGTGTGAAAAACAGAGTATGAACAATGTATATCTTGCTTCCCAAGACATACTGCATAATACAGGGATTTTTGGTTGAAGAATGGAGCATTTTGCCACAGAATTTAGATCAAACTGATGCAGAATTTTGTTAAGGCCATATATCTCAAATAGTTGGAGTCTAGATTTATTACTGCATTGTACATTAAGGTAGGATGGTGGAAAAAGCTGAGTACCAATGCAGAGATTTTTAGAAGGATTTGTATCTTTTGTTTTATCATTACTTTGTGCTTGTTTCCTAACTTTTAAATGGCATAGAATGTGATTTAAATTGCATAAAATTCTGCTTCTAGAATTTCCACTTACATAAAGCATGTTCACCATTGTAATGTCAGGATTCAAAAGATACTTGGCTCTCACAATGGATTCACATTAGTCTTAAAAGCACTTTGAAATATAAGTCGGTGAATCATTTTGGGGCCTCTGATGTTTTTGCAAATCTACCATGTGAGTAGAAACTCCAGGTGTTTTAAACACTGCATGATGTTGTTCTACAATCCATTTTAAACAGAAGAATTATTCCCCTTTTTAGTTTGGAAATGTCACCACGGGAGACCCATTTACATCTAAACGTGCATTATCTCTTTTAGTACCGGCTTATGGTCTCTAACAGTTAAGGGTAGTTTTACAATTTTAATGTTTTTTTTTATTGTAAAGTGAGTTGGGATTAATTTGTATGGAGGACATTATAGAAGTTAACTCTGTGGTTGTGTTATGTGATGACAAATTCAGTAATCTCTAGGCTTCCTATTGTTAATTAATTCATTTCACAGCTCACTAATTTTGTCAATGAACAGAAGCTACTGCTTCTTCTGAGAAAGGATACAGAGTTATACTCACATGCACAAAGAACAAACATGAAGTGTCTGTGGAAAACAAAGTATTAAATGTATATATGTGTATGTATGTGTATACACACACACACACATATATATATACACACACAGTGGGGCAAAAATGTATTTAGTCAGCCACCAATTGTGCAAGTTCTCCCACTTAAAAAGATGAAAGAGGACTGTAATTGTCATCATAGGTAGACCTCAACTATGAGAGACAAAATGAGAAAACAAATCCAAACAATCACATTGTCTGATTTGGAAAGAATTTATTTGCAAATTATGGTGGAAAATAAGTATTTGGTCAATATCAAAAGTTCATCTCAATACTTTGTTATATATCCTTTGTTGGCAATGACAGAGGTCAAACATTTTCTGTAAGTCTTCACAAGGTTGGCACACACTGTTGCTGGTATGTTGGCCCATTCCTCCATGCAGATCTCCTCTAGAGCAGTGATGTTTTGGGGCTGTCGCTGGGCAACACGGACTTTCAACTTCCTCCAAAGGTTTTCTATGGGATTGAGATCTGGAGAGTGGCTAGGCCACTCCAGGACCTTGAAATGCTTCTTACGAAGCCACTCCTTCATTGCCCGGGCGGTGTGTTTGGGATCATTGTCATGCTGAAAGACCCAGCCACGTTTCATCTTCAATGCCCTTGCTAATGGAAGGAGGTTTGCACTCAAAATCTCACAATACATGGCCCCATTCATTCTTTCCTGTACCTGGTCCCTTTGCAGAGAAATAGCCCCAAAGCATGATGTTGCCACCCCCATGCTTCACAGTAGGTATGGTGTTCTTTGGATGCAACTCAGCATTCTCTCTCCTCCAAACACGATGAATTGTGTTTCTACCAAACAGTTCTACTTTGGTTTCATCTGACCATATGACATTCTCCCAATCCTCTTCTGGATCATCCAAATGCTCTCTAGCAAACTTCAGATGGGCGCGGACATGTACTGGCTTAAGCAGGGGGACACGTCTGGCACTGCAGGATCTCAGTCCCTGGCGGCGTAGTGTGTTACTGATGATAGCCTTTGTTACGTTGGTCCCAGCTCTCTGCAGGTCATTCACTACGTGACCTTACAATGCGTTATTGCTTAACGCATTGTAAGCTGCCCTGAGTCTCTGGAGAAGGGTGGCATATAAATCAAATAAAATAAAACAAAACAAAACAAAAAACTAAGTCTCCCCGTATGGTTCTGGGATTTTTGCTCACCATTCTTGTGATCATTTTGACCCCACGGGGTGAGATCTTGTGTGGAGCCCCAGATCGAGGGAGATTATCAGTGGTCTTGTATGTCTTCCATTTTCTAATTATTGCTTCCACAGTTGATTTCTTCACACCAAGCTGCTTACCTATTGCAGATTCAGTCTTCCCAGCCTGGTGCAGGTCTACAATTTTGTTTCTGGTGTCCTTCGACAGCTCTTTGGTCTTTACCATAGTGGAGTTTGGAGTGTGACTGTTTGAGATTGTGGACAGGTGTCTTTTATACTAATAACAAGTTCAAACAGGTGCCATTAATACAGGTAATGAGTGGAGGACAGAGGAGCCTCTTAAAGAAGAAGTTACAGGTCTATGAGAGGCAGAAATCTTGCTTGTTTGTAGGTGACCAAATACTTATTTTCCACCATAATTTGCAAATAAATTCTTTCCAAATCAGACAATGTGATTGTCTGGATTTATTTTCTCATTTTGTCTCTCATAGTTGAAGTCTACCTATGATGACAATTACAGGCCTCTCTCATCAGTTTTTTTTTAAGTGCCTTTGCTGGGAATGCTGTTGAATATAAAGTGTAACATAAAATCCTTAAAATTAAGCATCATCTCATCCCAGCAAGAGCTCTATCTATTGAAGAAGAATTTCATTCAATTTATTGTTCTAAAATAAGAATTTAAACAAAATTTAGAAATATTGTTTAGAAAACAGTTTGGGGAGCAAGGGAACCTGACAGATTTAATCCATTTCTAAACCTAATTTGAGAGGAATGAGTAAGGTCTTAAATGTTTCTATCCCCTCACACAGTTCGAATCAGATTCTTTCTCTCATTTTTTTTTCTTACTGAAAAATAAAGGAAGATGAAATTTGTAGCACCATGTACTTCGTGTACTACATAATTTAATCATCATGTATTCGCTTAATAAGAAAACTATATTATCACTTTCTTCTGTCATAAGGTAAGGTGGAAAGAGTATGCCTTGCTTTTCCTTGCCTAGCTGTGATGCAATTTCTCTGGGTCATTTTCACAGCATTGATTGTGTTCTCATTTCAGACAGATGCAGCTTTAATGTATGATGCTGTTCATGTGGTGTCAGTTGCTGTCCAGCAGTTTCCACAGATGACTGTCAGTTCATTACAGTGTAATCGGCACAAACCATGGAGGTTTGGGACCCGCTTTATGAATCTAATTAAAGAGGTAAGTCAGGAGCAAAATATGTGCCATTGTTAGTTAGAAATTCAGCACATGCAAATGCCTTTGGATTTGTGACGTGCACTCCATTTTCAATCCATTTTTTTTCCTGCTGAATTTTGTACCCAAGAAGCCCAAGCAATAAAGTGCCCAGTAAACTAAATAATAAATAGGAGGAAATGTTTTGCTGAGAAGTATCATCCCTGGGCAGAATGATAAATCGAATGAGTGCAAAATATAATAGCTGTTTACAGCAATTTGATGCCTTTCTATATTATTTTCCTAATGTTTTCATGCTAAATGTTTTCAATGTACGCTCCTCAGTTTCTGAAAGGCCTACATTTTATGAGCTTCAAATTTTACTTAATGTAAGATTGAATTATAAGATATAAAAATAGAACATGGATACTTTCAAGCAGTAGAATGAGTGCTGATAATCTTTTAACAGGTCATGATGCTGCATTCAGCAGTGCGAATTTAGTTTGTTTTCTGGTCTGAAAAATATGGATTCAGATGAACCCTGAAGTCAGTGTTATACACATAGTCCTCACATTGGAGCATTCCACAGTCATGCGATCATCATTGCTGCCCTTTTCAACCAATGCATATCTATAACTATCACACTGTCTTGTGGTCACATAACTGCCATTTGTATGCTTCACAATCAGCTCGCAACAAGCAGAGTTAATAGAACATGCAAAAGTAAAATTGTAAGACATGGTCACAGGATATTTTGCTTAATGACCATGGTGATTCACTTAATGACTGAAGGAGAAGTAAGCTCATAAGCCTGTTTTGGCAATGTGATTTTCCACTTAGGGGCCACAGCATTTAATGCTACAGTGGTCAGTCCTGATTGTGGTCACTAAGTGAGGACTACCTGTATTTTATAAGGCAATTTTGACCAAGAGGAGAGAAGCATTGGAGTCTGCAATTTCTAAAGTTTAAATGAGAATGGCTAGCTGTTTCCAGAAACTGAACAAGAACGTCATTCAATATCAAACCAAGGACTGTTAATCAGCAGGCAGACCACTAGTTTAGGCATGGACATTCTTGCTACTTTGGCATTTTCTTATACGTGTGGTCAGGTGTTTATTACGTTGAATCCTTTCCCCCCCACCACCACCTATTTTGGCAGCTGACTATATCTCTAAAATACGGTCAACTTTAACTATTGAGCTTTAAAATGAACTTGCAATTATCTTAATTGTGCAGGTATATACCATTTTATATAACCCACTTTATGGAAACTGAGATCTTTCAACAAAATTTTGGAAGGGGGAAATTAGTGGGAATTAGTTCCCACTAATTTGGAACTTTAGAAGAAGTTGGCTGCATGTATATATTTAAATACAAGTAATGACCCCCTTTCTTCCACTTCCAATCCATTTCTATGATGCATTTTTTACTTAATCTTGGTGATTTCGCATGGAATGACTATAGGAGAATTTCTGCAGGATCCACTCTGATTTCTTCCTTTTTTCTTGCTATAGGAACAGTGGTAGCTAGAATCCAATTGGATGCTTTTGTTAGCAAAAGTTATTTCAGGGGTGCAATGGCAAGCGGCAATTGCTTTTTTTCTTATGAACACTTTGAAAGGAATAAAGTAATATCCATCTGAACTAGCAATAAACTACTAGGACAGCGCTGGATTCTACCTAGGGCAAAACTCATATTTTTAATTTTCCATAGTCGAAAATGAATATTAGAGATTAATACTATATTTTGTGAGAATAGTTTTGAATGCAATAAGGACTGTGTTACACAAAGTGCTAAGATGTGTTATTATAAAACTCATAACTGGGGATACGCTGAAAGACAGCAGCAGACAACAAAAATGCCTGTATCCTAAATAAGAAAGTAATGAAAATGTTTCAAAGATCATCCTAGTCCGGAAGTGGTATATAGCAGGAGAAAAGGAATGGGAAGCATTGTATGCAGAGATTAAAGAAAAGTTGGTTTAATTATCAGAAGAATGCCAGAAATCCAAAAAGTGGATATTATTTTTTTTATATTGGCTATGAGGAAAATGAATTAAATTTAATGAATAATTAATATTTCCATTTTAAGTCATTAATTTATTCATTTCTCTTTATCTCTTTCTTGCTGCTTACATATAATTTTTCCCTTATTTTTCCTAGGCTCACTGGGAAGGTCTCACTGGCAGGATAACTTTCAACAAAACCAATGGGTTAAGGACAGATTTTGACTTAGATGTCATTAGTCTGAAGGAGGAAGGTCTTGAAAAGGTACTTAAATTACTCCCTCACAACTGATAATAGTTCAAAAGAATAATATTTCTCATTTCCCTTTATGAATTTATTTAAATTACTGGATATAATGTTCACAATTTCATTGCCTGTTTAAAAGGTATTTTGGGAAAAAAATGATGATTAGCTACGGTGGCTAGATTTTTTTCTTTCAAATGGTATATAGAAAACTACAGCTGTCATTACATTCATATAAAACTTGTACAGCATTAATATTGAAGTAATAGAAGCTGTAATGGTACATGGGCATGACCTTGGAAGACAAGAACCAAAGATTAGGCAATGGTCACAAAAGCGTCAACTTAAGTCTGCAGAAGGAAATGGGGGTGTCTCAGCAGGATGTCTCAGCGGGAATCCTTCCCAGATTTTAAAGGCAAGGTAGGAAAGATGTATTTTTAGTCTTGCAAGATCTTATCACCTTACGATATGTAGGGAGATAATGCTGTTTGTTTTACCTCAGAGGGCTGATAGAAGCTGGGCAGTCATATAACTGTCAGCCCCATGAGATAGGCCAATTTAATGAACGGGCAATGGGATTCTGTTAATGCTATTTATTGTTATAAGGTAGACAAGTAGAATCTTTAAAACCTGTCAGAGTTTCTATCTGTCCCATCTTATGCTAAACATAATGAAGGAAGGACCATTTTGAGTCCCCCCCCCACACGTCTCCCTCTTTCTCGGGAGTGAGCAATCTTTTCTCCAAGGTCACCCTTAACTGTTTGCTCATTCCTTTCCCATTTCCAAGAAAAGGTCTACATTCCTTCATGATAACCATCTACATATATTAATGCTGAAAGATCAAAAGGATTTGTATGCCACTCTTGTAACTCTATTTTTTTTAAAAAAAATCTCCTAAAGATAAGAGAGAAAATAGCAGTAGCAGTGAGGAACTTCCATTATTTCCTATCTTTATGCACAAACTACATGTTTCCCTCTCTTTGTAGGAATTTGCTATTTATAGGGTTGATCATTTTTTTCCAAAAATTTGCTTTATGAAAAAGCAAAAAGCTTACTCCCATCCTCAAAATGTATGTCAGTATAGACAATTGTGACAGTTTGCAGACCTGAATAGGTATATCCCATCAAAATCAGTGGTGAAATCCATTTTTTTTTACTACCGGTTCTGTGGGTATGACTTGGTGGGTGTGGTATGGCTTGGTGGGCATGGCAGGGGAAGGATACTGCAAAATCTCCATTCCCACCCCACTCCAGGGGAAGGATATTGCAAAATGTCCATTCCCACCCCACTCTGGGGCCAGCCAGAGGTGGCATTTGCTGGTTCTCCAAACTACTCAAAATTTCCGCTACCGGTTCTCCAGAACCTGTCAGAACCTGCTGGATTTCAACCCTGAACAAAACCCCTTTTCTGTCTTTGACACAAATCTTGTATCGAGATGAATTCACAAGACTTAGACCATTTTGAACAGATTCAGAAAAGGGATTTTATTAAGAAATAGGAATTGCTTGGGAATATTTAGCTGAGGAAACAGAAAATTGAAGGGGGATATGATACAGTATGGTAACTAGATGACTTTTAAGGTTCCTTCCAACTGTGTGAATCTATGCTTCTTCAAATTATGTCATCTATAAAGTAAGATTAACACTTATTTTCTACATTAATACCCTCCACTTTCAGGTATGCTTTAGTTAATATCCTTATATTGAGCAAACAGCTTGATTTAAAGGCCAGCCTGGCTCCTATGATTCTATTTGTTAGCTGTAGCTTTTCTGAATACTTCTACCATATTTATTATAGCCTATTTTTGATTGGTTGAGTTAGTTAAGGTTTACTAAATCATTGTTCAGATGGCTGCCAACACTTTTCATTTGGGGCAGCTTTAGAATTAAAATACTTAGGCTAAGCAAACTAACTTCAAAAAGATGTGGTGCTAAAGTTAATATTTTATGGAGAAACATAACTCTGGTTAAAATTAGCATCAATGCATTGTAATCCCATTACAGCAAAGAGCATATGTTGGAACTGCTCATATATATTTTAGGAAACTACAAGAAGTAAAGTGCTTACACTTTATATGGTTGTCAAGCAGGTATAATTCTTTGCTAAATAAATTAAAAAAAAGTAAAGCCATAGAATGTAGTAATGAAACTAATCAACAACTACCTAGAGGTTTTTGGAGTCAAGCAGCATACAAAGTTAATTAATTAAATTAACTATGAAAGAATAACTTTGTTGATTCACATTGCAAGTATAATAATTTTTATATAGTATCTTTGATGTCTGTAGACAAAAAAAATGACCAGGTATAAGATTTTAAACTATTAGTGTTACACAAATGTTGCATCTTATGTATTATTATTATTTTTATTGAATATGTACTAATTTATACACTAGGGAACTGATAGTTTTAATCTTGATTTTCTATGGGTTTAAACTAGTATACAATGTGGAAACAGCCAGTTATAAACCCAGGTTTTTAGAATATACTGATTTGTTGATGTATGTGTGAATTTGTGTCTATACACATATAGACACAACAAGGCCTTTTGAGATTTAATTAATTAAACATTGTTACACAAGCCGCAACTTAGTGCAATATGTAAACAAGGCTAGTAGCTCCTTCTGGAAGCTATTTTTGCATCCTCCCACATATATTCAACCCCCCCTCCCCAACTTGCCAATCTAATAGTGAAAGAAATATGCTGTGGAGACAGTAACTATGAGATTTTCTATATATTATTTTTGGACAGTCAGAGCAAGATTTTAGCCACCATCTTCACCTTCTTTTCTAAAGTACCTTTTGTTCAAAATAGCTTTCAAAAGAGACCCTGAAATTAACCATTCCAATAGAAACTGGAGGACCGTTTTTTAAAAAAGAAATGGTTTAAAAAGAATGCTGCTATAATTCAGTCAAAGCTTTTCAACTGGCTTTATTCTGTTAAACTTACCAGCAGAAATTGGATTTCTAGGATTCAGAATGAATTCATTTCATTCTGCCAATTTGGTATCAGAATCCAAGTGAAAATCTAATTTGGTCAAATTGTTTCTGAAGCAATATGTTGAGTTATAAAACAATGGCACCCCTGTCTGGAATACATTCTTGTTCAAAAAATTTGTATTACCTTTAACTGGCTACTGCTGAATGAATTGGAGTGGTAGCCACAAATCATCAATTTTTAAGAACAGCGGATAATTGTGATTGAATAGAAGGGAGTAGGAGTGAGTTTCCACTTCATAATTTTTTTTCTGACTTGGGAGAGAAGAATGCAGTTGTGTGTCAACATGTAATTTATGAGACTTGAATCCTTTATGTGTGTGTATCTGAACTTTCATAGCATTAGGAAGAATAGAAAGGAATAGATTTGTTTACAGTGAAAGATAACTTATACGGGGAGAATATAGATACACCAAGCTGTTCTTACTATTTTTTTCTTTAGAGGATAGAATTTAAATGGAAAATTAAATACTTGACAGTCTGTACATCATTTTACCCCAAAGGCCACCCTTTGCTAGACATATTTTGAAATTCAGTGAATCACATTTTAGACCAGCTGCTAAAATGATTGCACCATAAGAGAATAGGAGAAAGAGTTTGCAGTTCTAATTTTGTCTTATTATTTTTCTTTTCTAGTGGATGATACCATGCATGATATGTAAATTCTTATCCTGTTTTCTAGATTGGAACTTGGGATCCTGCAAGTGGCCTTAATATGACTGAGAATCAAAAAGGAAAACCAGCAAACATAACTGATTCCCTTTCTAATCGTTCCTTAACTGTAACCACTATTTTGGTAAGTTATCCCTCATGCAATTAGTTTTCAGAGATTCAGCTATAGTTGAAAACTACTGAAAGTCACAGTGCATAAAATAATAATTATCAGCATTTGTATGTCATAGTTATGTAGCAATTACTGATTAATGAATAAGCTGAAATATCTCATTAACTGTGGGATTTTACCTTCAACTATGAAGATAGCCATTTTAATTTCTGTGCTATAATTTCAGTTGACTAATTATTTAACTTTCTTGTGATTTTCCAACATTTGTATATTTAGACAGAATATGTTTTGCTAGATTTGGAGAAAATGTTTCAGTTGGAGGTGTGTATAATTTTTAAAATGCAATTAAATATTAATTTAGCAAAGAAATTCCTTCCAAAAGCAGTAGTGATTCTTTCAGACTTCTCACTCATATTTAGTTTAGATTTAATTTCAAATTTATAAATAATAAAAAATATACATCTAAAATAACTCCTTAAATGCAGAAAAATTAAGACTTTTTAAAAGTTTAACTCCAGCACTTTTATTTAATCTAATTCAGTTTGATTTTTTTTCTTTTTCCTTTATTCCTTTATTCTTTTTCCCACATTTAAGAGAGTATTTCAGTTAGAGTTCAAAAGATTTGTTTCAAGCTTGAAATAGCTGTCATATGTTTGAAATGGGCTGGTCAGGTCATCATGGAAATGTTTCAAGTTTGAAATGGAGTGCCCAAACCAAAAAAAGAGGCCATTTCATGCTCAAATACATCTCATTTTTGATTGAAACAGATAAAAAATAAAACATTTTACACAGGCTCTTTATACTATATTTATTAGCTATTTTATTTTTATTTGTCCTTGGAGCAGGAATAAGTAATATGACATGACTTGAAACTGTGCATTTTATTCTAATATAAATAAATAATATTTTACATGATTCTATTGCACATAAATATTTTGTGATGAAGGGCACACAGGGAAAATAGAAAAAAAAGGAAAAACGTTTTCCTTGCCTGATTTCTACTGCAACCACCAATCACTTCTTAAACTAAGCAGTACTTTATTTTTATGCAGTGTTAAAAACAGAAAAGAAACATCTGAACTTGTAATAGAAGTGCTAAATAAGAAATAGAACTTGCAATATAAGTGCTAAATAAAAGTTGTTATTCCTGCAATTCAAATTCTGAACTGAGCAATTTTCTCCTGTCTTAGTCAAAATGTTAATGATCATTTGCCCAATGATTCCATCTTAATTATTTTCTTATCTGCTTTAATTTTTAATTTTTTAAAAACTATGTTTGTAACACAATCTTTTTTTAAAAATGGACTTACTTATAAGGATCCCTGTTTAAGGCCTTGTTTGAAGACAATTTAAGTTCTGCATTGTCTTAAATTGCACTTTCTCTCTCTGATGTCCTTCCAATATATTGAACTGAATCGCCATACTTTTCCACCAGCATCAGATAATTATCACTTTTTGATATAAAATAAAGCCAAGTTAGTGCAGCACAGACACTAGTTTTAGGAAAAGTGTGCTGTTGCTATAATTCATTCATTTCTGTTCTTAAATCTACAAAGTGAATGTCATTCATCTATGAAATATGCATCTCCATACTTTCCAAAAATATTCTTTTACTATAGTGAAAGTCTAACAAGAATAAACAAGTGTAAATTTTTCACCTGTTTTTTTTTTAATGTGTAACCAATCAAAATTTATTAGTATGTATATTGCTCAGTGGAAATATTTTTCCTGGCCTGGAAACTTAAGTAGACTTGGTTTAGTTTTTCAATGGGACATTGCCAGGGACTACATAAACAACAGTGGGAAGTTGAAGAATACCCTGAAAGAACATAAAGAAGAAATTTTTGGCATACAGTTGTCAGAAATACTGTGTGGATGTTTTCCTGAAGTTACAGGGTATCGAACCTAACTTGAAGGAGACATTACTTAATATGAACAATAAAACAGATTGGATTTTTATTGAGCCACTCATCCTGTTTATATTCTGAAGAACAACAGGTTCAGAAGACCACCTTAAAGACTGGCAGGTTGGTTACAGCATAAGTCTACATGGCTGCAACACAGAAATGCTTAATTGCTTTTTATCATATATCTCACAATAATAGCTTCATAGGTACAGAAATTATTTGTTTTCTTTTGGTAATTCTGCAGCATAACAAAGTAATAATATAGACATTTCTTTGATAAAATCTGAAGAAAAATTCTAGTTCCCTGTAATGATTTTTAATTGTTGCTTAACTAGTTAGTGGTTTGTAATTTGTAGTCTTCATCAAGCACATAGAACCGCCATATAGAACAGCTCCTTATTCTTCATTTCAACATTCTTTCTATTTCAGAAATAAAGAACGCTAGCCACAGAACTCAATGTGGTGCATTCTATATCTCAAAAAGAAAGCCCTCAAGAATGAGTGAGATAAAATAAATTTAAATTTACTTTAAAAATAATGCTCACTATATTTATCGTTATAATCTTTTCAACCTGTCCTGAGAAATAGCAACAAATAAGTTTTTATTCTTCTCTGTCTTAAACAATTTGGTGGGAAAAGTGCCAAATATTGTGAGAAGGAACATGCCAGCAGCAAAAGAAAAGAACTTTGTTGTGCCTGGCAACAGTAGAAGAGAAAGAAGTGCTTTCTATGGATGATGATCATGCATGGTGTTAAGGTGCTGAATGTGGAATGGGAAAACCCATATTTCAGTTATCCTTTAGACACAGAAGCCAATCAGATGATTGTGGGCCAGGCCTTCTATTTTAATGCTAGATGGAAAGTTGAAAAACATCTGTCTTACCACCAATATTGGACCAGCATGTTAGATAACAGTCTATAACTTTTAGTAACAAAAGCCAGTTTGGTGTAGTAGTTTAAATAGTTGTTTCAGGCTACAAACTGGGAGACTGTGGGTTAAAGAAATAGAAAGCACATAGCTCTTAGAAGGGTGCTAAAACTAATTGGAAACATTCTTTGTGATACCATTGTTTAGTAGGCCTTTACCAGTTAGCTTTCTGTTGTATCTTAGATAGTGCTGACATTCAAAAAGAGGCCTCTGTTGAGAATACGGAGAAGTGTCGCCCAGAGAAGTGGGCAAGTGTTCTGAAAGATAGTAAGATATAACCAGGACAAAGTGCCTGTCCTTTATAGTTTAACAGCAAATAATAAAGTGGTAATCAGAAAGGAAGAGAGTAATCAAATCCAAAAGAAGCCAGTACTTCTGGAATAGATTTAGTTGAGTTGGTCTCTGGGATCCACAAAACAGCTTCTCAACATGCAAAACTGAACTTTAAGGAAGTATTTTTTTTTTTAAATCATATGTGGTTGCTGAAGAATTGGAAAGAGGATGAGACTAAAAGAAGGTGGTTCCAGAATAAAAGTGGAAATGGAACGCAGAAGATTTCATTTTTAATTTGTAGTTCTTTTTTAATAACATGGAGGTGTCCCCATAGTGGTTTGAAGGAAGAATAAAAAGATTTGGCTGCAAGTTTTTGATTACAATAAAATAATAAGCCAGGCATAACACATTTATTTATTTATTTATTTATTTATTAAATTTATATACCGCCCTCTTCCTAAGGGACTCAGGGCGGTGAACAGCGAACGATAAAAATACATGTAATACAAACGTTAATAATAAAAAACCAATTAAAATATACTAAACATTCTGGTCCTAGATAATTCAAGACATCCCAGTTTAAAATAAAATCAAAAAGCAATATAAAGGGAAAGTTAGGCCAGGCCGGCCTGCTGAAACAGGAATGTTTTGAGGGCACGGCGGAAAGTGCGCAGATCCGGAATCTTCTGTATCTCTGGGGGGAGCTCGTTCCAGATGGTGGGTGCCCCCACAGAAAAAGCTCTCCCCCTGGGGGCCGCCAGTCGACATTGTTTGGCTGACGGCACCCTGAGAAGCCCCTCTCTATGGGAGCGTACTGAGCGGTGAGAGGCTATTGGTGGCAGAAGGCGGTCTCGTAAGTACCCCGGTCCTAAGCCATGGAGTGCTCTAAAGGTGGTAACTAAGACCTTGAAGCGCACCCGGAAGACCACAGGGAGCCAGTGCAGCTCGCGCAGGAGGGGAGCCACATGGGAGCGCCATGCTGCTCCCATAACTACCCGCGCGGCCGCATTCTGGACCAGCTGGAGCCTCCGGGTGCTCTTCAAGGGGAGCCCCATGTAGAGAGCATTACAGTAGTCCAGGTGTGAAGTGACGAGGGCATGAGTGACCGTTTTTAACGAGTCCCGATCCAGAAAGGGACGCAACTGGCGAATCAGGCGAACCTGATAAAAAGACCTCCCGGCCACAGCTGTCAAGTGTTCTTCTAAAGACAGCCGTGAGTCCAAGAGGACGCCTAAGTTGCGAACCCTCTCCGTGGGGGGCAATGACTCATCCCCAATAGTCAGTGATGGCACCAATTGACTATATCGGGACGTCGGAAACCACAGCCACTCGGTCTTGGATGGGTTGAGCCTGAGTCTGTTCCTCCCCATCCAGATCCGTACAGCCTCCAGGCACTGGGACATCACTTTAAGGGCATCATTGGGGTGGTCCGGGGTGGAGATGTATAGCTGAGTATCATCAGCATACTGATGATACTTCACCCCAAAACCACGGATGATCTCACCCAGCGGCTTCACATAAATGTTGAACAGAAGGGGTGAGAGAACCGACCCCTGTGGCACCCCACATACAAGGGGCCTCGGGGTCGACCTCTGCCCCCCTGTCAACACAGACTGCGACCGATCAGATAGAAAGGAGGAGAACCACCGCAACACGGTGCCTCCCACCCCTAACTCTTCCAACCGGTGCAGCATGATACCATGGTCGATGGTATCAAAAGCTGCTGAGAGGTCTAATAGGACCAGGATAGAGGAGCAACCCCTGTCCCGGGCCCTCCAGAGATCATCTACCAATGCGACCAATGCCGTTTCCGTGCTGTATCCAGGCCTGAAGCCCGACTGGAACGGATCTAGATAAGCCGATTCATCCAAGTACTGAGGAAGCTGTCGCGCTACCACACTCTCAACAACCTTCGCAATGAAGCGAAGGTTGGAGACTGGACGGTAATTAGCCAACACTGCTGGGTCCAGAGAAGGCTTCTTGAGGAGAGGCCTCACCACCGCCTCCTTCAAGGAGGAATTTTGCCCTTTGAAAAAGATGTAAACATTATCTTTACTTATCTTTTGGTCCATTCCTTTGGCTGGTTGCCTACTGAACATGCAGCTTCTAATGCCTGGACAATTATTCCATACCCATCTCATAACGATGAAAAATATAATTAGGGGTCTTGGTACCAAGGGACCAGTAGCACATCTCTCAGAGAGATAGATCAGATGATATACTTTCTGAGGGCTTGGGATTCCTTCTGGCTCAGTCTTGAGGAATTCTAGATCTTCTTCATCAGAAGAATATTCCATATTAAAGATGAGAAAAATAACATATTGTCCATTTTCATTACTAAATTATGTTCTTTCTCTTGCTACTTTAGTTGGCAAATATTTTTAAAACTCCCTATGAAGTTTCATGCCCATTTTTATGGACAGTTCTCCTTTTCTTGAACCTTTTTTTATCAGGTGCATATTTTCATTAGAAATATGCATTCTTCTTTGCGCTCGCTGAAATGTATACAATTCTTCAAAACTGGAATAAGAGCAAACATTATATATCATTCCCCTTTGGAATGCAAGCTGCATGTCCTTTCAATTGAAATATGCTTCTTTTTGAAGGCTATGGTAGCTTTACAGGTAAAGCTTGCTATCAGTTCTGTACTCTTTTTTTTTTGGACTGAATGTTTTTGCAGTAATTCTAGAATGGGTTCTGGGACTCTAATCACTTCTTCAAGAAAATTGGTCAGACATACAGTTCCAAGTGTATCTTTGATTGTGTCTAGTCTCTGAGGGATTCTTCTGGGCTATACTATCAGTCTGTGCTGACATGACGAACAAGTCTAAATCATTTTCTTTGCTACAACTCTGAAAGGTGTCGGAGTATGAAACTTTCCTAGCCTATTATCTCATCTCAAAAACATAATATTTGTCCTGCAACAGGCAAGTGACCTTGTATTAGGCCACATGCAACTTTTTAAGAATCTTGAATTCTTTTTACTGAAATGATTTTCTCCAATATGTTCTTGTTGGAAATATAGTTTATATTATTAGAATATTAGAAATCAGTGGGATTTAAAGCTCATGAACAATGTCAAACTGAAACACTAGCAAGAGAAGTCACAAAAAAGACAGACAATGTTGTTCTTCCCACAGCTGCACTTTGCAAATTACTAAAGCTTAGAATGTAATTGTTTTATATTATTTGCCGATTTGAGATTTATAAAGGAGAGCAAACCTTGGATGCCATAAAATGAATACATGGGTATTGCTTAACTCAGGGCTTAATCTCTGGGCCATAGCCCACTACCTATTTGCAATTGGGCCATGTGAAGAATCAGGCTGGCGTGCATGTGTTTAGCTTGACTTACACAAGTAGCGGGCTGGCATGCATGCACAGCTCAACTTGAGCAAGTTGAGATTAACTTGTGCAAGTTAGTTGAGGTGTGCGAGTGCAGCAGTCTCCCACTCATGTGAGTTGAGCTGCACATACATGTGCATTGATCCACTACTCATGCAGCCTTGGTTTCCTTCTCCCTGCCCCCAGCTAGGCTGCCAAGCCACAAAGGTTCGGGATCACCGGCTTAACTGATGCAGTTGCTTACCTATCATAATAATCTTCTTTGCAGAGTAAGAGTCAGCTGTACTGAAGGAAGTTGGAAAGAGAGTTTGTTGACCTATCTATCTTTATTCCTTCCAGGGAAAACCTAGGTAGAAATCAGTTGGCATTTCATGTTGGTATGTTTTGACCAACTGTGTTCCCATTATGGGAATAGATATATAATATTGGTCCACTATTGTCCATAATTGTTTAGCATAATTCCATGAAAGATAGTTTCTGATTATTTTTATTGGAATGGGAGATATTCTCCATTGTTTCCATTTGCTTACTTTCAAGAAACAGGTCCTGGAATATGAGTAGAATTGGTATGTTTTGCCTTTTTTATATATATTATATTTCCTGTATTATATATATTATATTTCCAATAATCACCAATGTTCTGCCAGTTGTTGGGAATGTTTGCAATTCCATGTATTTTGGGTTAAATATCTTCAGGAACTGGCAGGTTTATTATGTTTTAGAAAGCAGTCACAACTGGATATTGACAGAGATTATTAGCTTCATGTGAGTCTCAATTGTATCCAACCACCATATTTAGCCTGATTCTTAATTTATGATTTCATAGGGAAAAGGAAAGTTGTTTATAGTGTATCATACTGTATCTGTACAGGCCCTCTCAGTATTTCTCTAGGATTTCTGATGGGTCTTTCATAACCCTAGCTGGGATTACTCTTGCATGCACTATCCAGAGTATCTTCTCTGGATAGTGCACGCAGTACCACTGAGTTATAACTGAATGGAGGTTAGTTGTTGAGAAATTTGAGAATTCTGCTCATTGTCTACTTCTTATTGTCCATAATGAAAGTCTCACCCATAAAATCACTGGATTGCATTTCTTATTATTAATATACATTTTCTGATTATTAATCTACATTTTGAAACATGTAAATCCTGTATAGTTTTTATGATTATGGAGATTCTCAGTCATTTAGGTATACATTCATCCATATATAGCTTTTATTTCCAGGCAATTATAATGTTTAACTGCTATTTTAATTATGTCATCACCGTTGCCAAACTGGATTCGGACTCAACTATAAAAGCTATAATTCCTTAGTAATAGTTGAATAAATCAAAAGTAAGTTGCCTCTCAGTAAAGATAGTATTCAGCATAACTTCTGGGCACATAGAAGATATGTAAAGAAGCTGAATGAGCTTTGCAAAGGACAGAGTGTTTTTTAGTGATTTCAGAACAAGAGTTTTGTACGTATTCTTGTATTAGGGAAAATCTTTTGAATTTTCATGAAGTTGTAAAAATATTTATCTGTTAAAAAATAATAATTGAATTTTATTTCCTCTCTATTTATATTCTTTTTCAGGAAGAGCCATATGTGATGTTCAAGAAATCTGATAAACCTTTATATGGGAATGATAGATTTGAAGGATATTGTATCGATCTCCTTAGGGAACTATCAACTTTTCTTGGATTTACCTATGAAATTAGATTGGTGGAAGATGGGAAATATGGAGCCCGGGATGACGGTAGTGGACAATGGAATGGCATGGTTCGAGAATTAATTGATCATGTAAGTTACTTTAGAATTCATCTTTAGGAACTTATTTTCCTAAATTTATGTTCTCACTCTGACCTCCATAATCTTTCAACAAGCAATTTGTGCAAGTTTATTAGAATAAAAAGTATTCTTTTACTGTACATGATCTGTCATTTTTTACCTAAAATAGTGTTATGGTGGATGGGATGAATCAGGTATCATCCGGGTACCATCATTTGTATTTTTAGCTACAGAGCTCTTTATTTCTATATACAGAGCTGTGTATAGAAAATTAAAATTGTAGTCAGCATCCTTCTTTATTTTTTGGAAAATTTTATGGAACTGGGCATTTGATGTTTGCTCTTCCATAATGTGGGTTACTACAATCCAGAAACAATATTACCATGTAGTCAACAATATGTGTAGTTTTAATTTTTAAAGTTAATTGGAACTTTTTCCCAAAGAAATATATTGACATATTGAGATAATTGTTAGAAGTTTGTCTGGGGCTGATTCTCTTATGCTATTGATGGTGGACAAGTAATGGTAATATGTCACTTCTACAAATCCTTTCCCAATCCAATGTTAAGTTTGATAATTCAAAGCCTTTCTATTAAAACCCTTCAGTTTCTCTGTTTCTTTGCTAACTAGCACAATATTTTGATTTGACCTTTTAGATTTGTATTAACCCTTTTTGGGAACTCATTTTAAATTAAAATGCTTGAATAGTTAAGTGTGCATGATTGTGTACATCAGGAACTTTAGGAACAAGGCATTTTATTAAAATATTATATTTGCTTCTGTTTCCAAGAGGAATTCATATAGACTCTTTATAATGTGTGGTGTTGCTTTTCATTAGCATGTTCTGAGAAGTGTCCTGCTCTTTCCATTTAAAATATCATCTATGAAATTTTAGATTAGTCAGAAATATCAATGTATAGTGAAACAGCAGGTTAATTCAATGTGAGTCAAAACAGATATCATTAGAAGCAATTGTTTATAATTGAGTAAGTCAGGCATCCCTTCACTTCATCGCTTTTAAAACATATTCTCTCAGTAGGTGGTACCAATTGAATCTGGTTTCCTGGAAACAAAATTTAGTCCCCTTGAAAATTAGGTAATTGTCTTCAGCTTTTTTGTGTTTTACATTTGCTTTAGAAAAACACTCAATAGCAAGGTATCTGATCAAAAACAGATAACTGGTAATAAAAGAAAAATTCTTAGAGCTGTTGCTATTTAATACAACAATAAAAAAAAAGTGGTTCTGTCCTTCAAATAGATACTTTTCATTAGAAACAATGGGATTGTCTTAAGCTTATTATTTTGATGGGGCTATCAATTACTTCCTTAGAGGCTTTCAAATCTCATTAGATCTTCCTACCATTTGAGACCTCTTTTCAATTCTCCATTCAGTTATTCCTTAGATTCATATGTGTGTGTGTGTGTGTGTGTGTAATGTAGATAGATAGATAGATATAGAGATAGAGATAGAGATGATATAGATATAGATAGATATACTGTAGATGTCTCCTGTCAAACGTATTATCTTGGATTCTTAATTTTAAACTATAGTATATTATCAAAGAGAATTAATAGAATATTTAAGGTTATGTAAACTGTGTTTGATTTGAAATGTTGGCTAGATTTGAGATAAGCTGAATCACAGCATATCTGAAGGGGCTCAGAGTGAGAGAGGCTGCACTGACATATACATTATAATTTTGTCCACATTTTCTGTAGCAAAAATAGTACAAATGATTTCTTTTCAAAGGTCAAACATCAAAAACAGTATGTCTTCTTTTTTTTCCCTTTTTTCATTTGAAAGCTACAAGCAAGAATAACCTCCTTTAGCATTTAGCTCCCAAATGCCTACATACATATTCTAATATGGCTTTTAGACAGTAATAACTGCAAGCTACTTTCAGAAATTAATTCTAACTTTGAAAAATGCCATCCTGTCTCTCTTCTTATTTAAATCATAAAAGATCTAAATAATTCTAAATGATAACCTTTATAGTTAAAAATGTGGGAGGGATTGGAAATTAGAACAGCATAACATTTATTGATTTATTTATATCCCACCTTTATATTTTTGTAAAAAATAAAGGTGGGATATAAAATAAGAACTTTAACATACTATACACCGCAACATCAAAAGAAGTTTCCTACATCAATAGCTTTAGAAATAAACAGAACTTAAGAAGCTTCTTGGATAAGAAGTGAAACATTTTCAAGGAAAATACTCAGAAAGTCTAGTTGCCTTTTGAAACGCACCTTTGGAAATGATAACAAACTAAATAATACAAACTGGAAAAGAATACAAATGTATTTCAGAATAGTAATAGCTAAAATTAATACTCTTGGGGAAAATGTATTTTAAAATATTTTTTTTTAAAAAAGTTCTGCATGTAGGTATATTATGGTATAAGTATTTATATGTACGTGGGCACACGTGCATTTGTCAGTGCACACAAACAGAAGTACACATCCTTAGAGATTCTTATTATAATGTATATTATAATACACTTATCTATTAGATTTTTATCCTGCTTTTATTACTCATTGTTTTGATAAATAACTCAAGATGGCCAACATACCTAGTACACCTTCATCCTCCTGTTTTCCCAGCAACAACCATCTTATGAACTGGTTTGGGCAGAGAGAGAGAGAATGACTGGTGACCCAGCCAACTTTCATGCCTCAAATGGGACTAGAAGTCTCTCCAGATTTCTAGTCTAGTATCTTAACCTCTAGACAGTCTGGCTCTCTTTTATCTCCTTACTGTTTCCTTCCTTCTTTTCCCTGTCCACAACACAATTTATATTTCCTTGTTTCATACAAACAGAAGTCAAAAAAAATCTAGGTTGCCTCCTAATGAAAGCCTTTCTTTAGTTAAAAGATATATACAACTCAGCTGGAGGGTGTAGGTTGTGCAACCAATTTCTCACATTGGTGAACACTTACACAAGTAATCAAATTGATTTATATCTCACCCTGAAGTGGTTGCTTTAAGTCAAGGGAGTGATTAATGAAGATGGTTATCAATACAGCCTCTTGAGCTCTTCTGGGTCTAGCTAGCAAGCAATTTGTTTCAATTTGTCCTCATTTCTGTTCTTTTAAAAATATTCACCTCCATCTTTTTTCTTTTCTGTGACTTACACACACACACACACACACACACACACACACATGATTCCTTTTGAAATAACAAACACACACACACACATATTACCTACATACAAACACACACTATATACAAATACATCCGTACACACATTTGTGTATTATATTATAATATTATATGTATATTATATATACATATAGTATAATCAGTGGTGGGATTCAGCCAGTTCGCACCACTTCAGGAGAACCAGTTGTTAACTTTCTGAGCGGTTCGGTGAACTGATTGTTGGAAGAAATCATTAGGGCAGAGAACCGGTTGTTAAATTATTTGAATCCCACCACTGAGTATAATATACATATATTATTATACTATACAGTATGTATATTATATATACTACATTATAATACAATGTAATGTAATTAATGATAGCATAGCATAGCATAGCATAGCATAGCATAGCATAGCATAGCATAGCATAGCATAGCATAGCATAACATAACATAACATAACATAACATAACATAACATAACATAACATAACATAACATAACATAACATAACATAACATAACATAACATAGCGAAAGCCAGTTAAGTGACCTTGGATCAGGCCAACCCACCTCACAGGATTATTGTGGGGAAAATAGGAGGAAGAATATGTATTAGGAATGGTAATCTGGGTAATTAGGAACAAATGCAGGTTTGCACAAATGTCATGGTTTTCAAAAACTGAAAATCTAGTTGAGGTAAATTAAAAACAGAAATTATTAACTATTCTGTTTCTTTCACTGTTTTTGGTAAAACAGTACCAATCATGTAGGCCACATGCTATCTAAAAATTTTTCCTGATTAATTTGTGTAGGACCAAATTGAGCATCTTCTATTCTTCTTGTCTTCCTGTCCAAGTAAAGCTTTGATTCTGACCTGGGCAGATCCTGTGAAACCCATAAATAGTGCTCGCCATATGTTGAGCAATATGTCCTTTATGACTCAGGTAACATGATAATGAAGTATTCACACTGGATTTTAACTCCAAGCTGGCCCAGAAAAATAAACATTTGCACATTTGACAACTACATCTGTGCTTGGCAAATGTCATGTCTCACAGCACTTTCTTTTTAATAAGTCACTGTTGAGAATGACTAGTTACAATTCCTCAGCTCTTTTCAATTATACTTAAGGGCACTTTTGCACGTCTTTATATGGCAATTGCCATTGCATTTATTTTATTAACTGAAAGTAACTTAATTATAAACAGAAACATATTCTTGAGTCAAGCAACCAGAAATTTTTGGTTTACTTCTAACTTGCATTTCAGGGCTAGCTGATTAAATGTGTTAACCAAATTCATGGTGAATAGCCTGGAACTGATTGGTTAAGTGGGTTACCAACCAGAGCTAGATACTTCAGCATGAAGTTGATTTTCACTTCTATCTGGAGTTCTTTAATGAGCTTGTAACTGAATGAAAGAGATGGTATGACCAAGTTGATTTTCTTCCACTTTTCAACATCTTCCAGTACCATTGTTCTTCCATTCTCCTTGTTTGACTTAAGGAATTGGGAACTAGATTCACTTACCATTTTTGTTTCAAATAACTGTTTGAATGGATCTTCCTGAACTTTGGAATGTTATGAAGAATAATTTCTTCATTTTCCCTTCTTATGAATTAAGAGCCAGAAAAGCTTGGCTTTGGAATAAAGAAATGAAGTTAATCCAAATAAGAATAGCTTGATAGAGATGGGTTTATCTTTCATGCATTTCTTGGCAGCAAAATAGAAATATTTAAATAAAAACAGATAAAACAATGGTAAAAACAGTAACATCATCAATTATTTAATGTCACAATCAGAGCAGCCAATGAAAAGTGAAGAAGAAAATCAAGAGAATGATCCACAAGCAGATAACTTTAATTTAATTTATTTTTAGTTTTACAGTTTATTTTAATGTAATTTAATACAACATACGTTTAGTAGAAGACTTTCTAGTCTACATTGGACGTGTGCTCTAAAAGGGAGGCATTACTACAAAGAATGCTCACATTTTTACAGTAACAGTTCTTATCAAAAAATCAAGTTCGGGTAGACCTATATGGAAAGAGGTGGGTCCTTATAGAATGAAATTCTGAGCCATTTATAAATCAGCGCCAACAGTTGGACAGCTGATCAATACCCAGTTAAGTCTTCAGCATAGTTAATGTAGGTACATGTTAAGGAACTCCAATGACTAATCTAGCCAGAGGACTCTATAATAACTGCAATCTGTAAAACAAACTCTCAAAAGAAGTGCCATGTGGTGTATATTACAGTAATTCATCCCTGAGGTTACCAGTACATAAAATGCTGTGGTAAATTGTGCTCTGCCCAGGAAAAGTTCTGGTTGGTAAAAATTGAAATTGTTCCCAAAACCTTCTTAGGTTTTTAATAGCAAATTCTCTAGAAGAATTCCCTCAAAGGGAAAGCAATGACATCTAGAATAACTAATTTCTTTTGGAAGATGAAATCCTTGGTGCTCTCTGAGCTTGGTTTTCCCTTGGAACTACTTCCTTACCAGTCATCAGCCTTAAGAATATTTGTTCTCATCTAGCCCACCACTGTCATACCAAGTGGTAGAAATGAGATATTCTAGCTGATCTGGAGAAGCTAAGAAGAGTTAAATTATTTTGTACTTGGCTGGAGAACTGTTAAGAAATACTAAAAATGTATACTAGGAACATCTCAGAAAACAGCCATAGTAAAATGCTTGTGTATTACTGCCATGGAAATTACATAGATGTATCTATACAGTCAGCAAAAATCATGTTTGATAGGAAAGAATCTTTAATTTTAACCAGCAGTACCACCACCACCGTTATGTTGCATTAATTTTAAATTCTTTAGATGTCTTAGTTTGGATATAATGTTAAGCAATTTTCTATATCAAACAATTGTATGTATAATATTTAATTATTGACTTATTATCCTGCCTTTCCCCCTCCCCAGTAACTTAAAACTTTGCTGAACTCATATCAACCAATCTCTATAGACCAGGGGTGTCAAACTGGTGGCCCGCGGACCAGATGCGTCATGCACAGGCCACACCCACACCAGCTCCGCAAAGGGAAAAAACCTTGCGATACTTCATGTGATGGCAATGTAACACCACGAGTTTGGCACCTGTGCTATAGACTATGATATGCCCCCTTTTCCATTTCCATTTCATTTCTATTACATTTCATTTCAGATTGTTCATAAACTATTTTTTAGTTTCTTTTTCTACGTTCCTTTTTTTTTTTTGCCTTCTTGGAATGTTCATGGTTGCATTACTATTTTGTACACCTTTTTTCTTCATCTTCCCTGCCATGAGGTCCTTATAATAGTTCAGCTTAATATTTCTAGGGTTTTTTGGGAAAAAAGGAGCCAAAGAATTGATAGGAGTGGTATAGAGAATAAGAATGATGACCTTGATGGAGAAACTGTCGCCTAAACCAAAAGGCCTGAAGCATTTAAAAAAACAAACGAACTAAAAAACAGAGCTGTCAGATAACATTTAGAAGTGGCTCAGTTATTGTCAGCCCCTTGAGATAGACCAGACTAGGAAACCAAAGTTATGAATGCTATCTAATTTATATAGATGTTAGAAGCAAACAGATTTGGGTGCTGTACAAAAAAATTGAAAGAATAAATATAAAAAAACATTTAAAATCTCCAAAAGCAGCTAAAAAAAAAGAATAATAGAGGAAGGAATGTTAAAACTAATGGTGCCAGCTCACTACTTCACCCATCTTCTGGGGACCCCAGGCTGATTGGCATAACAGGTCTTAAGGGCCTTTTGGAAGTCGAGAAGCAATGAGGTCATCCTCACATTTGGGTGGGAGGGAGAAGCAGAAGATTCCACAGCACAGGAACCACAGTTGCAGATTATAGTCGAAACAGAGGACTATAAAACATAGAATTGCACAGTACAAAATAGAAAACTATAAAGCTACAGTTAAATAATAGAAACCATAGAGATGATAGGGTAATGTTATAGATAATAGACCCATTGAGATAGGATTAGGACCTATCAAGTAAAATAATTAGGTTTCCAACATAGTAAGAGATAAAATTATTATTATATGCAAAGGAAAAAATTGTAAGATTTTTCTAAAAAAAAAAAAAAAATCCCTTTATACAGAATTTGTTTGTTTCTCTATCTCTGGTTGTTATCATCTCACAAATGTACATTATGATTTCATGCCCCTTTGAAAGATCTGCAGAATGCTTCTAAGAGGCGCGAGTCACATCTTTTCTTTCCCTGGAGGAGACACCAATAACAGACTTGTTTTTTATTTGCCGCACCACTTATTTTAACAGGGATGTATATTTTTAATATATATTTTGACTCCCCCTGCTTTTCTGTTGTCCTGTTTTTAACAACATGCAGCTTTCCATTACTATGATCTCATCATGGGAATCATCCCAGTGTTATTTCTTTTAAATCACGTTTGCTCTTGTTTATTCCTCACGCTCTCAGCATTAGTATATGGACAATGAGAAGCACAATATTGATGAGTCCATACACTAATGCTGAGGCTTTTGTTTTTGTCAGCCACAGGATTCTTTTGAAAGCCCTGAATATGTATATTTAAAACTCTGAAAATATAAATTATTTAACAGATTAACAGAGTTGGAAGGGACCTTGCAGGTCATTGAGTCCAAACCCCTGCCCAAGCAGGAGACCGTACATCTACCTCTACCTAGGATCGAACTCACAACCTCCTGATTGTGAGGCAAGAGCTCCACCTCTAGGCCATCGGGTCTTGGTATTATATTGCATATAATTTATTTATTAAATTTGTTTTCCACCCATCTCACTTCAGGCCAATCTTAATATAATAAATTAAATATAACAATAAAATAAATATTATATATTTTATATTTATTATATAATAAATATAAAATATAATAAACATTTACGCAGATATCATATAAACACAGAATTCTCTAAAGATTGCAGTTGACTTCTGCCTATAAATGGAATTTTGTGTAAGAACAGAATAATAAAAAAAGAACTGCGTCATCTAACACTAATATTGATAACTACTGAGTATTTTTTGTTTGGTTAATATGGATTGATATAGATCGCTCAGCTATATCACTTATTAACCATAAATGGCGTAAATGGTTAGATGGGCATCAGACATTCAAACATCAATATAAACTGAAACAGAACCTGAGCTTTTGTGCTCAATTTTGTCTTTACATTAGCTGCTTTTTAAAATTATTTCATAATGCTTATTTTATTACTGTATTTTTCAAGCTGTGCATAATTGTTTCCTTTCACTGTATGTCTTAGCTCTTTAAAGGCTACCTGCTCAGATTGTGTTTGTATGTTGTGCCGTACAAATTATTTAGCATGATTGCTTTATGCCTGAACTTTGTCTCTACAGGAAACTATTATCAATTATATTAAATTAAGCATTTTATGTTAGCTTTTGGAGATTTATTAAGACATATCTCCAAAAGCTAACTAATCAAATCATTAGTCATTGTTCTTTCTTGATCACATTTTAGTCAGCTGTTAATTTTTAGCCATTGGCACCTTATTTTTTTTTATCCTGGAGTACTATGGTACATATATTCTTTTTGGGAACTAATTTTTTAAAAAATTCTTGTTCAAGTTGCCAATGCAGTGATATTCCTATTCTTCTTGCCCTGATATCCATTGGCTGGATGTAGGAAATGTATTATATAGATACATAATAAATCAGAAAAGATTGCTCTGACTTTTTACATTGTATAGTCCAATTGTATCAGAGCATCTTACTTTTTTAAATCTTCAGTGCTATTTGTTATAACTCAAACAAGCCAATTGGTTTTGCCCTTACTAGATTGACTTTGGTGATGGCAAGCAGTCTCTAATGTATCATTTACCCAATGTATGCAAGCCAAAGCTTTGTGTTAACATTGCATTATTGTGCTCTGTGTCCTCAAAGGAATTCAAAAGACTCTTACTATCATGTACATTTATTTTGAACAATCAAGTTCTGTGTCAGTTGAAAGAAAAGATTTGTCTAGCATTTCCAAACATAAATTTCCTTAGATTTCACAGTAGACATGCAGTTTGGGAGAAATCTAATTTCAGGAATTACATTAAAGATTTGCACTTTTGCGGACGATTCAGGATGAGCCTACCAGTACCGTGTTTCCCCGAAAATAAGACCTTGTCTTCTATAAATAAGCTTTATTGCCATGTGCTCAAAAGCCCAATTGGCTTATTATCAGGGGATGTCTTATTCTGAGAGAAATAGGGTAGCTTTGACAGGAGTCGGAGAAGGGGAGTCAGAGTGATGCTAACCCTGACCTTGTCTATGTTCATGAATGCCCAGGAAGGGTAGAACTTGCATCACAAAACTGTGATTATGCTTTCATCATTCTGACAAATCTTTGTCACACGTTTGTCAATGAATCACTGGTTTCTTTGGCATCAATATCTATTTATATATTAGATTGATATGCTGCTTTGTTTATGGTTTCATTTGCATCTCTTTCCCACTGTTTTCATTGCAGCACATAGAACGTTAATAGAAAGGAACATTTTTTTTTTAATTTAGTTGTAGGTATTGTTATACTTTATAAGACCTGCAGTTATCCATACAAATTCTGTTTTTTTTAAAAAAATAAATATACCAAAGGATATTTACTTACTATATCAATTTATATTAGTTAGTTGAAAACCAATGATTTTAATGCATACAGTATATGCTGCTCTTCTGCCAATAATGTTGCTGGCTAGTTTGCAAGCTAGAACCAAAGTCACTATTGACTATATTATTCCAAGAAAACCCCAACCTTACTGAGAAGAATCATGTGTAAGTATTTGTGTCAATTCCTATGCATGTGCAGACACAGGAAGGGAAGATGCAAATGCTGAGCAAAGCAAAGAATTGCTTAGATTGGGCTTCATTGTTCATTATGAAACTGCCTGAGTTGGGCATCATAAACATATTGATGGTGCCAAACTGCAAAACTCTGCATAAACCTTAACAGAAGTGGAGGTCAGGGTGGATTTCCAAAAAAAATCACTGAAAGCCTGTAGTTATTTCTTAACAAAAACCAGCTACCATCACCTTCTGAAAATTTCTTCCAAGAAAGATTGGAGCTGTCATAAACAGTTGACTGTTGCACTAACTTGGGGTCTCTTGGACAGGACTCATGACTCAAAAAGCAGGCGGCAGTTGTAGCTGGGAAAACCATTGCTTAGCTTTGCCTTTTATATCTCTTCCTGGATAGGAAGGCTCTTCTGTCAGCCACTCTTACCTTAGTCATTTCCTGCATGGACTATTGTAACATGCTCTACATGGGCCTATCCTTGACAAGTATCTGAAAGCTTCAGCTGATTAAGAATGTGGCTGCACGAATAATCTTGGGCTCCCCTGTAACACCTCCGCTGCATGAACTGCATTGGTTGCAGGTTTGTTTCTGGGTCCAATTCAAGGTATTGATTATGACCTTTAAAGCCCTACATGGCAGGCTGGCAGGTTACCTGCAGAACCATCTTTGTCCCATTATATCAGCCTATCCCACTAGGTCAGGTATGAAGGGTTTGTTGCACATGCCTGCAGTTAAAGAATTTCAACTGGTGGACTCCAGAAAGAGACTATTCTCTGCCATTGCCTCCAGCCTTTGGAACATTCTCCCACCAGAATGGACACTGGCTCCCACTCTCTTTCCCTTTGGAAATCCCTGAAGACTTAGCTTTCCTGTTATTTTCCATAACTAAATTAAAGATTTTGGGAAAGAATGAATCAGCCAGACCATTGCTCATTTAATGGTTACAAGTCTGTGAATTTAACCATTGTTCTTATTTACTAGGTTAAATAGATACTTATATTTTTCATTAATGCTGATTTACGGATATCTAAATGCTTCTTTATATAGCCTTTTTCTTTCATTGTATTAAAATTCTAAGCATGATTATTTAGTAAGCATTGGTAAGACAATACCTGAAGTACAGCAAAATAACCTTTTAAGTTTGCATTCATTCTCATTTTATACATCATTAACTTATTTCTAATGCGATTGAATAGAGCAAAATACTGAATACTGCAAAAAACAAACAAAAAGCCCCACATCCTCTGCTGAATTACTAAAAATACAAATACATGGTTGATAATTCTGGACTCATGAGACCAGTTATATTGTATGGTGTTATTCTGTATATTTAAACAATTTTAGTAACTTTACACTAACAATTAAAGTAATTTGGAAATATATTTAAATTGTTTATATTTTTCTAAATTAGCTTAATCTGAAAAAAAAACTTTAAAAAAAAGATTAATGGCATTTAAAAGATTAATGGTAGCTATGTAAATAGCCAGTCATCTTATCAATAGATGAAATCAGACTAATCTGTACTTAAATAAGAGGTAGAGGATATGTTAAGATGCTTATAAGAGACTAGTTTTCACTGAAGTTAGTAAGTTATAAGAACCTTGGTGGTGCAGCAGACTAAAGTGCTGTTAAGTAGCACCAGCTGCCTGCAATTACTGCAAGTTCAAATCTCACCAGGCTCAAGGTTGACTCAGTCTTCCATCCTTTTGAAGTAGGTAAAATGAGGACCTGGTTTGTGGGGGCAATAAGCTGACTTTGTATAAAAAAGAACACCGCTTAGGGGCCCCCCGAAAGCCCTACTAAGCAGGTATATACAAAAGTATGAAGACTATTGCTTAATGCATTGTAAGCCGCCCTGAGTCTCCGGACAAGGGCGGCATATAAATCGAACCAATAAATAAACAATAAATAAATATAAGAGGCGGTTATAAGAAGCAGTCTAGTGGTTAAGATACCAGGCCAGAAACAGGAGATTGTGAATTGTGGTCCTGCCTTAGGCATGAAACCAGCTGGGTGACTTTGGCCAGTTACTTTCTGTCTGCCACCTTGAGTTATTTATAAAAATAATAAAAGCCGGTTAAAAGAATGATATGAATAAATAGATTTTAAAAATTGCAGTCTGCAATGGAATAGCCTAGGGCCTTTAAAACAATAGGAAAATATTTGGTATTTATAACTCTCCAAAATAGCAATTGAAACAATCTGTTTCATGTTTTAAATATTTGAACCATTTTTTTTCTTTATATAATAATGGATTTCTTTATGGTAGTTACAGGCAGCAAACATATCATATGGTTATTCTGGACAGAATTTCTTAGTATATAGCCAGATCTTTAGCTATTATAACAGTTTTGATAGCAAGTCATATTAAAACTATTGTAGTGGAACCTAGTGCTGTGTAAAGATTACAGTCATAATGGAAAATATCACTGAGTTTATAGATATGTATGGAAGTCCTAATGTTGCCAATGTCATTCACTTTGTTAAGAAAGTGGGCTAAGCAAAACCTAAACCTATATTTTATAATCCCAAATAGATATAAAGAAAGGAAACTGAGTTCTGTTCCCAAATAAGCTATTAGAGAGCCAGTTTGGTCCAGGGCAGCAGCCCCTCCTTTTGAGCACCAGGGTCCTGTTCTGTGGAGAAACGTTTTTCCACGGACCAGAGGGGATGTGGTTTTGCATGATGCCTGCATCCTGCAAATGGGGTTCGCTTGTTTGCGTGGTCTGGTTGCTGGCATCCCATGGATTGGTGCAGGTCCATGGACTGAGAGTTGGGGACCCTTGGTCTAGTGGTTAAGATACCAGGCTAGAAAGTAAGAGAGTGTGAGTTCAAGACCTACCTTAACCATGAAAGCCAGTTGGGTGACCTAGGTCCACTCACCCTCCTTCAGCCGAACTCACCTCATAGGATTATTGTGGTTATGGTGGGGAAAAAAAGAATAAGGGAGATGTGTTGGATATATTTGCTGCCTTGAGTTGTTTGTGAAAATAATAAAGGCAGGATATGAACAATTAAATGAATTAGCTTTACTATTATCCTAAAGGTGCTTTTTAATTCAAAAGTGCAACTGGACTTTCTGGTTTTTCTTTGAAGACATTTTTCTTCTCATCCAAGAAGCTTCTTCCGCTCTGACTAGATGATGGGGACTGGAAGGATTTACATTCCTTGCAGACAGCTGGACATTTGCATTCTTTTAATGGATCATTAAGGTCACCTGGAGGTTTATCCAAATGTCATCAGGGTCACCCGAGTGGTGCAAATTGGTGTGGAATCTTCTTGGTACTGTTGATCCACACCAATTTGCACCACTCAGGTGAGAAGGAAAAATGTCTTCAAAGGAAAAAGTCCAGAAAGTCCAGTTGCCTCTTCAAAAAAGGCACCTTTGGGACAACCATGACCTGGATAACTGAAAATCTCCATAGACATTTAGTTTTACCATTAGTGAGTATTATTAGTGAGAATACACAGAAACTCTATGTTGGGTTCTCAGTCCAGTATCAGACATCATGATTCACAGATATAGCAGTATGTACTACATAGTGATCTGAACTCCCTTTGGATAATTTGCAACACAGCTTTATCTTGACTAGGGAACTTGTTATACTGACAATATTGTCAAGACGGTGGTTTTCAGTGGATTTTTACATTGCCAGTTATAACACATGGCAATGAAAGCTGGACCATCAGAAAATTGTTGCCTTTGAATTCTGCTGTTGGAAAAAAGTGGTTGAGATGACCTTCTACTGAAATAAAAATAATTCAATAATAGATGATGTAAAGCAGTCCCCGCTGTAAGAACTAACCATGAAGATGAAATTTAAATATTTTTAAACAAAGAATGGGAAGGTGAAAAGAATTGTAGGCAGTTTTGATGTCTGGAAAAATCAAAAGTAATTTGAAAAGAGTGCTGGTTAGATACTATCACTGAGGACTACAATCTGAGTTATAAGAATTCAAAGAAGCACTTACTGATGCACACTGCTGGCAAATGAATGAAAAGAACAGAAACCTCATAGAATAAATTCCATGATTTTGCCTGCATTTTTTTCAGTAACTGATAGAGTTGTCTATAGTGACCTGTTCTCAGTATTTATTTTTCCATTTATTCCTACATGTGAAGGAATGTCGCAGTGTCAATTGACTCTAGATTAGTGTTCATTAGTAGAGCAAATGGATTAAGATATTATTGTATTTTCTGCCAAGAACATATAAATCTTGTTTTATAGTTAGTATTTTATGCATATGGTTTTTATCGACATATTGACTGAATAAATGCAATAAATTTATCTTAGTCTCTTCAGCTTAAGTAAACTTAACTTCCTTAAACTAGTAAAATGGGCATAATTTTAGATTTTTATATTTCTCATTAGCTTTGAGCAAAACACAGGGTCAAAGTCAAGTTAGAAGGCAGATGGGCTTATTTTTGCCTCTCTGTACTGATTTCAAATTGCATCTAAATGATTAGTTTACACATCTTTATGCAAAACAAATAAAAGCTCCATAGCTGCAATTTATTCCTGTACACAGAATTGCACAGCAAAACGAAGGGGGAAAACTATTTAGAATAGATGACATTCATTTGGTTTTCTTTTAATTCTGTACACTGATGTTCAATTAAACATTAGTAGAGTTGCAGCATAAGCCATTACAGAGTAATTCTTGTTTTCCTTATTCAAGTCATATTGAACAACTAAATATTACACATTCTGATGAGCTTTAATATATGCATGCCATGATCTGCCGGTAATTTACTTGTTTAACTGCATCAACAATTTTTCCTTTCTGCTTTGTTTTTTATATTTTATTTTTTAAAAGAAAATCCCAGGGAATAGTTTATAACATGAACAGTCTGTGATCAACAAAGGATTTAAGAATGAAAATGTGGTGAATGGGTACATTAAAGCTCTCTTGGATTCTTTGCTTCCCCACATCTATGAACATGTCCTTCTAGAATATTAGGGAACCCTCCCTTATTTATTTATTTATTTATTTATTTATTTATTTATTTATTTATTTATTTATTTATTTATTAAATTTTTATACCACCCTTCTCCCGAAGGACTCAGGGCAGTGAACAGCCAGAGGATAAAACACAGAGATACAAAATTTAAAATAGATTAAAACAAATTAAATAATTTAGGCTGAATTTTAAAATACCCCAAAACTGAACAGATTAAAATTTGTGATTCAAATTTAAATTTAAAAAGGAGAAGATTTAGGCCAGGCCAACTTGATGAAATAAAAACGTTTAAAGCGCGCGACGGAAGGTGCGAAGATCCGGGATCCTCCGTATCTCTGGGGAGAGCTCGTTCCAGATCGTAGGTGCCCCCACAGAGAAGGCTCTCCCCCTAGGGGCCGCCAGTCAACATTGTTTGGCCGACGGCACCCGGAGTAGCCCCTCTCTATGGGAGCGTACTGGCTGGTGGGAGGCTATTGGTGGTAGCAGGTGGTCCCATAGATAACCAGATCCTAAGCCATGGAGTGCTTTAAAGGTGGTAACCAAAACCTTGAAGCGCACTCGGAAGACCACCGGGAGCCAGTGCAGCTTGCGCAGGAGAGGTGTTACATGGGAGCTCCACATTGCTCCCATCACCACCCGCGCGGTCGCACTCTGCGCCAGTTGGAGCCTCCGAGTGCACTTCAAGTGGAGCCCCATGTAGAGAGTGTTAAAATAGTCCAGACAAGAGGTGACGAGGGCATGAGTGACTCTGTGTAGGGAGTCCCGATCTAGAAAGGGATGCAACTGGCGGATCAAGCGAACCTGATGAAAAATCCTCCCGGTCACGGCTGTCAAGTGATCTTCTAAAGACAGCCGTGAATTCAGGAGGATGCCCAAGTTGCGAGCCCTTTCCGTGGGTGCCAATGATTCACCCCCAATAGTCAGCGATGGCGCCAGCTGACTATATCGGGACGTCGGAAACCACAGCCACTCAGTCTTGGATGGGTTGAGCCTGAGCCTGTTCCTCCCCATCCAGATCCGTACGGCCTCCAGGCACCGGGACATCACTTTAAGGGCATCGTTGGGGTGGTCCGGGGTGGAGATGTACAGCTGGGTGTCATCAGCGTACAGATGGTACTTCACCCCAAAACCACGGATGATCTCACCCAGCAGCTTTATATAAATGTTGAACAAAAGGGGCGAGAGGACCGATCCCTGCGGCACCACTATTTATCATAATAGTGTGCAAAATATCACTCAACTACTATTTCTTTCCCTGGGAGCCATATCTAGTTTGTATCAGAGGTGGGTTGCAGCAGGTTCTGACCGGTTCTGGAGAACCGGTAGCGGAAATTTTGAGTAGTTCGGAGAACCGGTGGTAAAAATTCTGACTGGCCCTGCCCTCATCTATTCTCTGCCTCCCAAGTCCCAGCTGATCAGGAAGAAATGGGGATTTTGCAGTAACCTTCCCCTGGAGTGGGGTGGGAATGGAGATTTTACAGTATCCTTCCACTGCCACGCCCACAAAGCCATGCCCACAAAGCCACACCCATAGAACTGGTAGTAAAAAATTTTGAAACCCACCACTGGTTTGCATAGTCAATAATAGAGCATAGAGCTCGCAGAACTGCCTTAGAAATACTTTTTTGTAAAAAACCAAGGCTTCTCTTCAGACTATTCCATGCCTGCCAAGCTCTTAAATCTTGCTTAAATTCAAATTAGAGAATGTATTACTCCGCATTTATTCTACTTCTGGTATTTAGGCTTTAATATGTGTACATTGACTTGGGATAATGTAGATAAGAACATTATATCACCTGATTGTATGATAAACTTTACAGTAAGTACAAATAAGGCAATGGACCAATAAAGATCTGCCAACATTTCTGTATGTAAATTGGGAAAAGTCTATATTACATACATTCTTTAAAGTCCTTAACATTTAACTTGGCAGAACGCAAGAGCAGATAAATGTTATACTTAAATTTTGAAGCAATATGGAGCTCATTTGTGAACTATGACTTGATCAACACTCCCTAATTTAAAAACCATGGCTTAGAGTGATGTGTGAAACTAGTCTCCAATACAGGGATGGGCAAATGAAAGATGTCATTGCTAAAGAATACAAATGAGGCACTGAGAGCTTCATAGATTGCTCACCTTTCCTGCATTTCCAGTATATTTTCATTACCTTTTTTCTTTTTTAAAAAAAGACAGGAAGTGGCAATTTATGTAGAGTTATGTGCAACTAATCATTATTCTTAAAAGAAGAGGGCTTATTAAGTCAGAACACAAGCTATTTTTTAAATATATTTTGAGGCTGCAGACACTATAACTTGCCAAGTATTGTGCATGGTAACAGAGATCTAAATCAAAATGTCAACAAGGATGTGATTCAAGGTAATTAACTGTCGGGTGAAAAATATTATCTGATATACAGAGAAAATCTTTGTCATTTATATTTGTAGAGAATGAGTGGTCCTGAAAAACATTCATATAGATCAAGATGGTATCATATTTTAAATTATAAATAGACATATTTTAAAGTAAAAATGGCAGAACTTCACGAAAATGTTGTGATAATCTTTCATAATCTGGATAAAGTTAGACATATTTTCTGTTTCAAATTTGTTACTCATCAAGTCAAACATAGCCCACCATCAGCTCACTATCAAATATGCCATCAAGGCAGGGCATAAGACACAGGCCATGGGCTGCAATCCAGGGGTGGATTCTACTTACCTTTACTACTGGTTCACAATGGAATCGCATGCACAGATCGCACGCACATCTGTGCACATGCGCAGATCGCCAATGATGACATCCGGGGCGGGGGGCCTCCCACCAGTTTTACTACTGGTTCTTGTGAACCGGTCTGAACTTGGGGCAACCCACCACTGCTGCAATCCATTTGCTTTAAAATTATTAATTTTCACAAATATTGAGCCCTGTTACTGCTAATTTTATATATTTACATTAGAATATTGTTTCGGTGCAAGATGAGGGAGTTCAAACTGTCTGGCTTATAGTTCATTGAGTATATTCGTTTTCTTATCACAGTGTTACTTATCTTTCCTCAAACCCATGTTTTGGGAATATAGCCCACATAATTCTTATTTTTAAAAGATATTTTCATGAGCTTTCCCATTTATCTTCAAACACAACTTTTACCTATATAGAGATTTCTGATAAAAGCATTTTTGAAAATATTCTTATGATTTGGAGCATTCTTTTCTATTTTGACCTTGAATCAGGGGCTTAGAAAGAATCAAATAAAAACAATTTCCTGCATACTAAAAATATAATCAAAATATTGTACTCATCCAATAAATAAAACCAATATCTTGCCAAAACTAACATGTAAAAGACTAATAATATTTTTTCCCAAAATAACCAAATGTTCAACCATTATTGCATGAGGGTTAATGTATTCTACATGTTTCATCTCAGATGACATGACATGCATCCTGAGGCTGATTTTAGCTAGTTAGGTACAAAAAAGAAAGGTCTTGACCCTGGCATATCTAAGAGGGGAGACAGAAAAATCACAACAGAATAAAGCTTAAGTTTAATAAAACGATCAGCATAAAAATTTATTACAGCTTATATTTCTGAGATGGTTTTCCAACATATATTTAAAAAAAACCAATCAAAATTCATGTGTTGTATGAAACAATAGAAATATTTTCACATATAATATTTTTCCTATGTATTTTTGTCTGGAGTGTTAGCTTCTTTTGTCAACACTTATGTTCAGAACTCTTCAGGAAAGAGTAACCATAAATGTTGACCATTTTATCAGAGGAGGAAGAGGAGAAGGAGCAAAAGCAGCATTTTAAATTTCAGCGTACTTGGTACCAAGACAGATTTCCAAATGTAAAGTCTTGTTTAATTTGTTTGCCTACTTCTTCCTACTGCTTTTGACTTACCGTCTATTCTCTCTGTCTCTTTGTCTCTCTGTCTCTCTCTCTCTCTCTCTGTCTCTCTCTCTCTCTCTCTTTCTCATTTTCCTTTGCAAACAGAAAGCTGACCTTGCAGTTGCACCTCTGGCAATTACGTATGTTCGAGAGACGGTCATCGACTTTTCCAAGCCCTTTATGACTCTCGGAATAAGTATTTTGTACCACAAGCCCAATGGTACAAACCCGGGTGTCTTCTCCTTCCTGAATCCTCTCTCCCCTGATATCTGGATGTATATTCTGCTGGCTTACTTGGGTGTCAGTTGTGTGCTCTTTGTCATAGCCAGGTAACATGTCACACCTTGTGATTTTTTTGGCAATTGTTATTTTTTTCCCCTCTTCAACAATAATTGTCAAAAGTCACAAATTCTTCCTTCTTTTTTATTCTTAATTGCTAATCTGTTATCTATACAGAGAAAAAGTCAGCATCAATTTAGCATCAAGCTCCTGCACTATAATGCTTTTGTGCTAATTCATATTGACTGTGCTCCTTATCTTTTCATAATAGTTATGATTTCTATAAACTTGTGAACAGTAAATTGAAGAAATTGGGCAGCTTTTTAGAAACAATTTCCTCCCTTCCGATCTTGAGTTTTGCTGTTTTGAAAGTTTATTTTTATATACTGGTACAATATTAAAAGAAAGAGATATTCAAATAAAACACACAAGTATTCTAAATGAAATTAAGGACTAAAATATCTCTACATAATGCTAGTAACAGCAAACGAAGCTGGGAAAGTGGAGCCATGGCCACTGGCCCAAGACTTGTTATATATTTTTTTATTATTAGTCTCTCTCTTTGCACAGTCCATTTATTGTTAAAAAGTAGTTAATTCTTGATTTTATGGATCATTTAGGAAGGAAGAAGGAGAATGTCCATTAAATCCAAATGTCTGTTAAATCTGAATTTATGTTATTTGTGGATGATTTAATTGATGCAAATTGTGTTGTTCGGGTTGAACCTAGATTTAATGGGTAAATGTTAATCTATTAATACATAGTAGCCCATTAAATATGGGTGGACTCAGTACAAAAAAATTGTACATTGTACCTTGCATCTATGAAATACAAGTCTACTTTACTGAGGTTTTACTGTACTTCTGATGACAGGAGTTTGCATACCTTCCTTATGATTTTGAATCTGGTCACCAAAGTTGCTAAAAATCAGGAAAGTGATGAGGGGCAAAGCAATGGTGGGGAGAGGCAGCATGGACCTGCCTATTTCGGTATGGCATATTTTAGATTACAAAACTAAATCTATTAAACATTTCACTTGTAGGTCAAGTGTAGAAGAAATGTACACAATCGGGCATAATATGGTTTTAAGATCCAGGTACTTTGTAACCAGATTAATAAAACCATTCTACTCTAATTCCTCCTATCTCTTTAGAATTTCCATTAATTAACTGAATAATGATTGATGCTAGTAGCGGTTTTTAACTTGCTTGAGTCCTGAAAATAGGTAAATCAGAACAACAGATTTTAAAACATACCTAGATACTGAGACTGAGTAAATTACTACCATAGTATCCCAGTAAAACAAGGATATCAGAGCCCCAAAGGTGCCTTTTCAAAAGGCAACTGGACTTTCCTTGAAGGCATTTTGCTTTCCTTGAAGACATTTTGCTTCTTATCCAAGAAGCCTCTTCAGTTCAGTCAGTTCTTGGATAAGAAGCAAAATGCCTTCAAGGAAAACAAAGTCAAGTTGCCTTTTGAAAAAGCATCATTGGGACATCTATGACCTGGATGACTGAGAATCTCCATAGACAAGGAGATCAGATTCCTTGGATTTTCATTTTATATGTATTTAGTGTTTTAAATTAAGAAATAGGCAGTTTGATCCAAGTTACGCAAATGCACCCAACTTACAGTATGAAGTCTTAATGTGAATCAGAATTATTCCACTGATTTGGGTTATAGATGCTCCAGAGCTTCTATTAATCATGTTATCAATTTGGTTAAATTTTATTATCTGAACAGACTATTCCTAGCAGTGGAGCTAATACATTTGTTTGCCAGTCCTTATGTCAAAATAATGCTCCCATTTGATGGTTGCTGGTTTATAATCAAACTGGGGAAATTTCTTGCTTCATTCCTGCATCTTGCTGATCACTCTTCACAAATTCTAATTTGTGTTTATGATGCCTTGATTTTTGTTGCTTTTATGGATTAGCGGGTTATGTCAGTGGGCAAGAAGATGTGACTTTGGGACTCGCGCATAAAAAAAACCTTAATCTAGGGGTAAGATATGTTCATGTTGCTGTGGTTATAAAGATAAATATGTAGCAAAATATAGATCATGTATATCAAAATTTACATATACAAACACACACACACACACACACACACAAAATGAAAACTGTAAAAAAAAAGTTGAGCGTATGAAGTGCAACATTTGTACTATTCTAAAAACTGCTCACTTCACCTTTTATTTCCCTCTGTTCATTCCTCAGAGAGTTTTTTTTCCCCCTTTACTAAAACTATTTTCATGCCATGTTTATTTTTTGTTTTTCAGTAAGAGTAATCAGTAATTGATTTCTCTTTTCTAGGGCCAAGCCTTCCTTTATCCAAAGTGAGGGGGCTATCTTAAGCATAAGAGCTAGAAGTAGCTCCCTAGCAATGGTTCCCTCTCCACAATCTTTGGAGGAAACAGTGAAGGACATAGCCTATGCTGTATTTGTTAAACTAAGATGCTGCTCTCAAGTGTTAATCTGAAATAAGATAAACCTATCAGCAAAACTTATTTTTATATATAGGTAGAAATGTGACTTCTGCCACTCTTAGTAGTATATATTGATTTGGCCCGGAATCAGAATTCCATTTAATTCATTTGATACAATTTTTAAAGAGATGGTATTGTTCCATTATCTAATGCTGAATTAGTGGTATGGTATGGTATGGTATGGTATGGTATGGTATGGTATGGTATGGTATGGTATGGTATGGTATGGTATGGTATGGTATGGTATGGTATGGTATGAAACCATAACAATGGTGACTTAGCCATTCTACAGTATATATCTCTCTAATAAGCAGATGGCATAATTTATTAAAACATACTTTGAATGGTTTCCTAGGCATCTTTGATTTACCCAGAATATTATAGCATTTTTAAAGAATTTCCTATGCATATTAACAAAGTACAACTGTTGATGAACAGTTACAGATGTCATTACAGGTATTTTACAGACACTGTATAATCGGATTTTCAGAAAGCTTTTAAATTAAGTCTCTCAAGAAATTGCTAAATTAAACTTTATTTATGTGGTGGAAGGAGTAAGGTTTTACTAAAGATTGGTAAAGAAACTGGGAAATGAAAGGTGGCATTCATGCCATATCTACCTGCTAAATAATGGTCATCATTTATGGCTAGAATCATTTACAGCACAAGTTTGTAAATGACACTGCTTATTCAAGATAGCAAAATGCCAAACAGAAATAGAAAATCAGTCAAAATCATTAGCAGACAAATGAATCACTGATAACATTTCAGGTTTGTTGTGACCACCCAGAAAGAAATGTTGTTAAAATTATAAATGAAATCTGAGTGAAAATGTAGGCTGTCTGAATTCAGATAACAACTATGTAGAATGGATGTAAACCTAAACAATAAAATATGTGCAGTTAAGCAATGCAGCTGCTCAGCTACATGTCTAAAGCATCTAAAGACATAGATAAAGAGAAAGAGAAAGGACTGAGAAAAATGTGCTAATAATTGGACCACCAAAATACATGCAGTACATTTCTTAAATCAATGCAGTGACTATTTAGTCATAAGTAGCCATATGTCATAAGTAACTAATATAATATCGGTTTCCTGTGGATTAGGTTCAAAGGAACATTCTTCATTTAAGGAAGATCTAGCACTTTCACTTCTAGAGGAAGCATCATTACATTCAATTCCTTTTTTTTTTTTGTTATTCTGAAGAATATTAAACATTCTATCTATAGCATATTTTTGAGGAACATCTATATTGCATAGGGGTAGAGAATCTCTCTTTCTCCCTCCCTCCCTCTGTCCCTCCCTCCCTTTTCTCTCTCTCACCCACACAAAACACACACTCATCTTCTAATGCCAGCAGCAATCATAAGTGCATTTAATAGCCATGTGTGTAGAGCCAGTTCTAAACATATTGGCACCCTAGGAAAAGTTAAATTCTGGCACCCCTTATGGTTTGATTATTCCAATTTTGTTAGGAATTTTTAACATGTGTCCCATTGCTTTTTTTTTTTTCTTCAGGTTTTTGAGCTTACGATTTTCAGCCCTGTAGAATTTTTTTTCTCTTGGATATTTTTACCCTATTTCCTACCAAATAGTTTTAATTACATCAGTATCCATGTTGTCATATGGCAACAATTCTGTATAATTATATTTAACCATTGAGTGAGCACAGTGACCCACAGAGTATGCTGCTACTGCTTTCTTTTATTGAGTTTTTAAAGAAGTCATTTTCAATTTTGATGTCACCTAAAATTTGTTGCCCTTAACCAATACCTACTATATCTGGCCCTGCTTTTGTGGATGAAAAGGGCCTTTTTTGTCAAAGCCAGCATCTAGATATAAATCTAGATATAAATATATAAAGAAATAAATTTATTCATGTTAAATATCTAATGGAAGCTACCATCAATCTGAGTGAAAAATTAAAATTTTAGAATCCTAATTTCTAAGTAAGTATAAATGCATGGGTGTATATTGTAGCTAAATAGAAATGCAAGAGTACAAGTTTTATATATGAGCTATCTGACTAGAAATCTTTAGTGTTTATTTCTCTCTAAGGAAAATTCCTTGAATTTTAAATATGCTGATTCCAAAACAAGTTGTCTTGCTACTTATATTCTTCCATTTAGATATATGGAACATAGAATCACTATTTTTTCCCCCAGTAACTAGCTCTGTTTTCAAGGGTCACAATGGAAATTTTCTGTTGTTATTCCCTATCAGATGTTGAAAACATTATTTTAGTCAAAAATAATTATATTTACATACCATTGAGCATATATCTTTCTTAAACTAAGCTATTGGGTTGAGATGTTGGTTGCACGATTAGGATAGCATGTGTGTTTAAAAATACAAGTAAAAAGAAAATACAACTTATTTTGAATAACAAAAAGGTTTTCAGGTATCCAAAGAAAGCATAGGACTGACTTTTTTTCTCCTAAATGAGAGTTGATTCTTAATTGCATTTTATATGCATTAACTCATTCAACTAATTAAACCTCGATTTTGTAGGAAAAGGTTATTAAATCTATATAAGATTATGATTTGAAGGTGAATTTTGAGAATATCAAATGGACTATAAATTATTTGTATTCTTAGAACTATTTGAAGCTATTCTTGCAACAAATATCTCTATAGTTTACTAGTGTACTCCTACAGGTTTCTTGCAGCATTTATTATAGTGTAATTAAAATAAGATGTGAATTTAAAGCTTTTGGCATTCTATGTACGTATATTTGTGGTACAGTATGTGTATATATAAAATATAAGAATCGATTTATAGAATGCAAACTAAGGTAACATGTATTTCATAATTACTGCTTCTTGCGCTTATCCTTGTTTGTTCATTAGAATTTGTTTATTTGCAGTTATTCATGTTGAACATAATTCTAAAACATCGTACTAGGTAGATCTCTACACATTAGGGGCAAAAAACAATGATTTAAAAGATGCAGTATGGTCACGCTTACTTTGCATTTGTAATATCTATTACAGGTGGTCCTCAGTTAATTCAGTTTCCTTACATTTTATTTTCATGTAGAGGCTGGATTTCTTGCAACTCTTGACCTACTGATTATTTCCTTAAACCTCTCTAGGCTTCTCATGATGAGTCTTAAATCAATGAAGCTAACTTTAGCAAGAGGAAAGTGACTGCAAAGGGAGTTATCTTTTTTTTTTTTTTTAGGTAAAATAGGGCATAGGCCCACTTGATATTTTGTTCTTCTGCTATACAAGTCAACAGGGCGTTGACCTTCCTTGAACATGACTAGGTATAGTTTAACACTGAAGAGTGTTTTGGGAAGGAAACACTCATTTAAAGAAACTGCTTTTTTTTTAAAGACTCTAACATATCAGTCTAAAGCCTGATATGGCTTCAGGAAAGTAAACATCTCTTGCCTTAAAAATAACTTTTTATTTTAAAGAAACCATTTTGAGGAGTCTAACAACTTCTAGAGCTGAAGTATTTGAAGGTAAAGGTTAAATATTCTTTGAATCATGCTTAACTTAGGTGGCAATAGTCCAGAAATGGTTTATTGTTGCTTTCTTCTGTTTTATTTTCTTATTTTGTCTTCTCAATCTACCTCATAGTTAAGCAATATTTCCTACTTCTAATATTTAGGATTAGGGGTTAAAAGGTATTAATAGGGTGCTTATATTTTGGTGATAAAAGATCTTACCTTTTCAAACTCTTAGAGCAGTGTTTCTCAACCTTGGAAGCTTGAAGATGGGTGGACTTCAACTCCCAGAATCCCCCAGCCAGCGCTGCTGGCTGGGGGATTCTGGGAGTTGAAGTCCACCCATCTTCAAGCTTCCAAGGTTGAGAAACACTGTCTTAGAGAAATGAAGCTCAAAGTATAACTATTTTTATTTAAATCAAGGATAACTGAGGAGGCTCATGATTTCATGTTTAGATATGAAATTACTTAAAATGTTTTAGAATCTGCATAAGTATGCCATTCATTTGCAATATATGTTATGGCTTCCTGTAATTTATATACTACTTAGTTCATCTTTTGCTAGAAAAAATATATGGAGCTGTCCATGAAATCACTGGGAGTCAAACTTAAGCCAAAAGAGATTATATTTTTATTTTTAAAATTCAATTTTATTTAGATGTTGTATAAAAGGTTAGAGCGTATACTTTTACCTGTCTTAGCTCTAGGATTTTCTAATGAGTATCTTATTACAGATCATACTATTTTGTCCTTCATTGGGACATCGATGAAAATGAACTCTAATATAAGAGTCAATTGCAGTCTGGACATCCAGTTCACAGGCTTTCAAGCCTGCCTTCTATTTGTATTTATAATTATTTTCTGTTTCTGTTTCCATGAGAATCAGATGTTAATTTTTCGGTCATGGAACTCTGTACTAAATCTGTTTATTTTTAAATTATGTTTTTACCATAGTAGAAACCACTATCAGGATCATAAAAAGATGGTGAAAATGTGAAAAATACAATAATCTTAATCTCAGCAACAAATTTCATATGTTCGATTTAAATTTTCAGAACAGACATTTCATATGTTCATTAACTCTCATGAATAAACCTAACATAACTGTAAACAGAGAGAGAAAAGAAGAATGCAACATAATTTGGATCCAAAGAAAAATAATAGAATATACAGTAACTGGAAGCTCAGAAATTTACTCACCCTCTTAAATCAAAAAAAGAAAAAAAATTAATTAAGAAAATTTTAGCACATTCATCTCAAGAGGTGACTAATACTCCATGCAAAATCACCCTAACATTAAACTTAAATATTCAGTTTAAATCATACCATATTGTTAGGAATCTAGTAATTAAAATCCATCCCAAACAATGATGTTTTCAGTGCTCTAGGAAATTAATTAAATTTCTACTTTGGTGGTCTCCAGAATGGAGAGATTTCATGGATTTGACTTCAGTTTCATTTTTTATGATTTAGTTATCATCTATTATTGAACTTATTTTAACTCACAGGTATGTTAACTCCTGTGAGCCTTTAATCTTTATTAATTTATTGATTTATAAATCAAATTTATATAGCTGCCCAGTTCACCAAAGATAACTGTGCGATGCACAACAAATGGGAAGTACCAGATATAAAAACCTCAGTCCTGCTAACATAACCAGATCTTGAGAGACTTCTGAAATATCAAAATAGATGGAAGCAATCTAATTTGGAGTGGGGGAAGGAGAATATTTTGTTAGACAGGTGTCATAGTAGAGAAAACAAGATTCCTGGATCCATCAAATGTAAGTCCATAGCTGATGGTCTAATGGGGTGGGTTGATGTAATTTGGGACAGGCACTTCCTCAGATAATTCAATCCTAGGCCATGAAGGGCTTTATTGGTCAAAACCGGCATCCTGAATTCAACTCAGAAGCAACATGCAGCTTTATGTTTATTTTAACAAGCCCCTCCCATGTCTTGACAACAAATGCCATTAATTCGCCTTCTACTTTCAGCTAAATTAGAAAATTGTGCCAACATGGCTCGTGACTGGAAGAGATTTTGGGAATTTGTAGTGCAAACCTATTTGGATATGGAAGCTTTGGGAAGACACTCTTAGAGTTGTCATTGAAAGCCTTAATGATTTATCTTTTGTTATTTAGCATATATCTTGAAAAGATCAACAAGCTGTTTTTTTTTTCATTTATAATCTGTCATTAGGAAAACCAACAGACTATGCGAATAAGGAAATAGTGATGGATATTCTTGATTTATTATTTATTTATTAATCAAATTTATATACTGCACATTTATTCTCAAAGGGCACTCTGGGCGGTGTGCAATAATAAACCAATTTAATCAATTTCATAGTAGCAAAAAAGGAACATATGACCCAAACTATTTTGTTTTGAATCCATTGCATCCATGGATTACTCTTGTTCAAAAATAATATTTGGGCATCATATTTAAATTGGAAATATGACTAGTTGTGGAGTTGTATCTCCTTGTCATCTAGTCTGGATTGTAAACCTTGTACCTGAATTTTGAATTATTTAATATAGTTGTAATTACAGGTCCTTGTTTAATGACCACTTGTTCAGTGATCATTCATACTTAAAATGGTGCTGAATGAGTGGTGATTATGAGCAGTCCTCATACTTATGTTGATTGCAGCATTCAATGCCAGCTCACAATTATGACATTGTAGAATTCCACAGCCATGTCATCATATTGTGAACTTCTTTGCTGACTTTCTACAAAGTTAGTTAGGGAAGGTGGCAGGAGCGTTCAAGTGGCAAACTTGAGGTCCTTGCGAAATGGTCCTGGGTGATTTGTTTTATGACAGCAATTGGAAGTGCCAGAATTTCTCATTGCTAAGTGACTTGGTCATGTGATATCATCTTTACAACTATGTTGCACAGCAATGAAAATTCCAGTCCCAGTTGCTTTCATTAGTTGAGAACTACCTGTCTATTTAACTAGGTTTATATGTCCCTCCATCCATTGATTGCTTCTGTTTCTTTCACTAGAGACTTTCCCCACCCCTCTATGCAAATTTGACAGCCTCTATTCCAGATTCAGATAATAATTGAGAGGTACATGGGGAATTGATGGCTTTGAAGTGCAAAACAGTGAAACATTTGCATGCCATATATTAAAAGTAACATGCATATACTGATGTAATATGAATTACCAAATTTTGATAAACCATTCCATAAATGGAAGAAATGCCATCAGTTGAAATCACAAACATATTATTCCAAACTTGGTTTGTATTTTTATAAATTAAAATAGGCTTGAATTTTATATCTTGAAGGAACAGAAATGTATTCTTGTTTCTTGATAAATTCTAAGTATGACCTTATTATCATTTTTCTCTGATATGTTTTTTTCTTCAAACAATTTTCAAGCATAGTATTAAAGTCTGAACAATAGTTTAATATCCACTGACAGCTTTTATGGGTTTAAATAAAATATTTTTCTCAAAATAAATTTGAGCAGAACTTTTTATGAAGAGTAGACTCCAAAACATCTGTAGGCTGATATTTTAAAAACTGTAAAAATATGCTTGTCTTTTAAATTTTTCCATGTTTATTACATAAAAAACTCATATTCTTGGAGGTTTTCTAAATTTCACAGTACCACAAAATTCAATATTAACCTTATTAACCTTGAACTTTTACATGAGATTTCAAGAAGTAGCAAATAATGGTCAGTTAACTATAATATGTGTTTTACACATTGCTCTCATATACAGTATTTTCAATTGTCTCTGGGATAAGTTTTGCAGTATTTTCTTTTTCAGCTGAGGTTACCATAACCTTTGGTTAATCAATTTCATTTATAACATCAGTTACATTACATTACTTTGCTTCCTAGAATCAATGGACAATGCTCATAATGTTGCAATCTCATAACTATCTATTTTTAAAAATACATTTTTGTTAAAAAATTTAATACAAAACAACTACTAACAAGAACTAATATTTAGGATAAATAAGGGAAACAATGAAAAGAGGAAAGACAAAGATTCAGAAATATATATAAAAAGAAAAGAATTGTAAAGCAGTGGCCTCTTTATTTTACAGCAATTATAAGTATACATATGAAATAATTTGTTACTTTGTGGTTACAGTTTTTTTTTTTACTTTTTCCCTATAATCTTTTATTTTTATTTTAATCTTTAAAATCAAATATCATATCATTTCCCCCCTATTTTTTCTGTTTTCCACAAAAAATCAAAAGGAGTTTCCAATTATCATTAAATTTAATGAACTGCTCTAATCAAAACAGTTGATTAGTCCATCTCTGGACATTCCAACATCTTCACTATCCATTCCTCCATTGTGGGTAAAAGTCAGATCTTTCCACCTTTATATATATAACAGTCTCACTGCAATCACCATGTATAAAAGCAATGTTACATACAGTATTTTTTCCAGCTGCTTATTTGTTAATCCCAAAAGCAAAGCTTTTGGTTTCAAACCTATGTGAGTCTTTCAAATTTTCTGTATTATTGTATGTAATTGAATCCAATTTTCTGGCTTTTTTACACGTCCACCAAGCATGACAAAATGTCTCTCTTTGTTGATTACATTTCCCACTTAAGTTTGAAGAGCCTTTCAGATTTTTGATATGCTATATTATTTATTTGTGTGCTTACTATTTTTTTAAGTGATAAAAACAACAGCTGCCTTCAAAATGCTAATTTAAGCTTTCCAGGCCTTACACGGCTGGCCCTGGTGTAGTTGCAGGAACATCATCTCTACTCAGTTTCCACCCACCTAACTTGGATGTCACAGGAGAAACTGCCTGTAAATCTTCCTTTTGTGAAAAAAAAAAGGGAATGCAGACTCATAGATACTCTTCTTCTACAGGGTTCATATACTTTGATTTTGTCAAGAAACCCCCTTTCTAATTTCCTACAAACTTTTAAAAAATGAGTTATTTTGGGGAGGATGAGCTAACATCATCAGAACTGATTATAATGTTCTTTTAATTAATTGTTTTTATGTTCTTTTCAAGTGAGCACTTTATGCTATTTCTATTGATATTATTAAAGTGCCAAGAATCTTTTTAATTGCCATAAAAGAACTGATTGTCAGTCAGTCATTTTGTTTGGCTATTGACCAACAAAACAAAAGATCTTTAGTCCCATCAACTAATGTCCCATAACTTGTTTTCTTATTATTTTCTCTTTGTGTCTTTTCAGGAACAGTTTGAGCAATTCCCTGGTTCCACACCAGTGGTAGGTTGCTACCAATTCATCCTGGATCAGGCAAACTGGTAGCAGCAGTGGCGGAAGGCTCCGCCCACCTGCCTGGACGTCTCTGCGCATGCGCAGAAGTGTCTCGCACACCCACAAGTGAACCAGTAGAGATGGGATTTGAAACCCACTACTGTTCCACACATTCCTTTTATAAATCCAAGATAAGGAGACTTTCCAAGTCAGTCTTCTGATTTATTATTTGTATGTCCTCTTTAATTATTATGACATCAAGTGATTTCATTTATAAATCTATTTTGGTATCTATTCCACATCACTCTTATACTCTGGCATTTTTAAATCCATTTTCAGATCCATAGTATCATTTTTTTAATTTCACTTTTGTAATTCAATATTTTTTAAACTCCAAATCCATATTCAAATTAATCTCAGTCTCTCTTTTATCCAGTAAAATCAGTTCTTCTATATCCTCTGTTACAGTATCAAAGGACCTTAATAATAACTTTTGAGGATATTGTTCCCAAAGAATCTTAATTGCTTCTATAGTCAAATAGTGTTGCTATTAGAGCTTTTCTCATTTAAAAGTAATATTTTGTTCTCTCCTTCAAGTCCCCTCTTATCTTCTATTTTCCAATCAACAAAACTTCCCCACTGGAGGATATCTTACAACTAATTTCAAATGCTGCATATATTATTTTATTAATTTTTAAACACCCCACAGGAATTGTTCTTTCAAGTCCATCTTGCCCCTTAACTTTGCAAAATCAACATTCTAGTCCCCCTTTTACTGTTTTCCAAAAATTAAAGCCTTTCTTGTTAATCCTTAAATTTACTTGGAGCTTCTTTTATCTGTGGTGGAAGGAAAATCTCCCTATCATCTTTCAGAAGATTGTTAACCTCCAGAAAAACATTAATAAGCAACTTCCTAAAGTAGTTAAAAGAGGAAGTATATAAAGCAGTGTCCCTGAATCATGGCTTAGATAAGATGTTTTCTCCCCGGGTTGTGGAGCTTTCAAACTTGCTGGAGATTATTATTTTACAATCCCTTTGCAGGGAGGCTCTGAATTGGACAAACTTGTAAAATGATCTAGTCCTTAATCTGGAAAGGAATTCCAAGGAGCTGATCCATTTACTGGGTCCTGTTTTTTCACCATGATGATCAGCTTGTTTCTGGTCCACCATTGCTCCCTAGGAAGCCCAGGGGGACTTTTTCAAAACAGATCAGACAACTATATTTTTCAAACTTGATGGCAATATTCCTTCCCTCAGAGGAGTGCCTACAATTTTTCTTCATTCAGAAGCTCATAGCTTGCTTGCTTACCAAAAGATGCCAGGAAGGCATGGGTACAGGTCACAGGTCGCAGAATTCATGGTATAGAGCAGTGATGGCCAACCTTTTTGGCGCCGAGTACCATAAGCACGCACACACACTCATAATGCAATGCGTGTGTGATCCCCCTCATGTGCCTGCCTCCCCGCATGTGTGCACAACCCCCCTGTATGCACCCCACCCCCACGCATATGTGCATAACCACCCCCGTGCTGCCCACCCCCATGCATATGCACATGCCCCCACACATGCCCTCACCCCCTACACATGTGCATGAGTCTCCTGCATGCACCCTGCCTCCACGCATGTGTGGCAGAGATCCAAAAACCATCTGGCCAGTGGGAAGCAAGCATGCATGCGTGGCAGAACTGAGCTGGGGTGATGGCTCGCATGCCCGCAGAGAGGCTCTGCGTGCCACCTGCATGCCATAGGTTCACCATCACGGGTATGGAGAATCTATGCACTTCCTCAAGGGCAAGGAATTCAGAAGAATCCCATATAACATTACAAGATGCCTCATTCACTCCTGGATTCTGTTCAATTGATATCTGATCATAAGGAAATGCAATCAATTTTGTCCACCAAGAAACTCAGAAAATCATCTGGTGAGTCTGTAGTGGTCTGATCTGTCCCCCGTCCTCACACATACAAATGCAGTATCAAACACGCCTGCCAATAATTTATTGTATAAACAGACCAGAATTTCTGGAAGACGAGAGTTCTGGCAGCTAACTGTAAAATGCTTGCCAAGTCCAATTAGTACTCCCAAAAAGCAGGAGAGGCCTTATCTGCAGTCCGTTTCCAGAGCGACAAATTATCCACAAGAGTTTAGTCCAAAATATATCTGAGCCGAAGTGCAGGATTCACGATGTGTCTCTTTAGAGTTTAAACTTTTGTCCATCACAAAGCTTGCCGAACAATCACGCCCCCTTTTATTCCTGGGTGTGGCTCAGTGACTCAGCTCAATCCCTGGCCCTCCCACGCCTCTTCCTTTGCTGCGCACACTTCTCCCTCTGACGCTGCCGGGATCAAGCCAGGATTCATCATTATCACTCTCTATCAATGGGTGCTCCAAAATGCTTTCCTCCTGGCCCATCCCAGGCTGTTCCTCCTGGCCTTCAGATGGAACCTGAGGCATTGCCAGAGAGGAGGGTCCTGGAGAAGGAGGCTTTGTCAGTTCCTCCCCCTCACCTTCTGAGTCTCTTCCTCCATGAGGACAGGCTCGGGAGTTGAAGTCACAACATGATCTTTTCCTTCCATCCTTCCTCAAAATGGTTCAAAATGGCCATGTAGAGATCTGCAGATGCAATATGTGAAGAGAAGAATCGATACTTCACCTCTCTTATCGCTGTTGCAATGCAGGCTGCAATCACTTGACACTCCCCCCTCTCCCAGCAATTCCTCTGGGATCTCCAAAATTTGTCGAAGTGTAGGACTCATGAGCAAGCAGCAAGATGCTAAACTCACCAGCTATACATATTGAGCAGAGAAAGCATTTAAGTTTCCATAGGAACAATTGCTCGAAGCAACTCCAGCTTCTGGCTTGTCTATTGGGACAGCTGGAATCTAATTATTTATGACTCTAGCTTATTGACTAATTGGTACCTTGTCTCTTTCTTGATCTGGCATTGTAAATCTTTGGCTTGACTTCAAACTGCTCCACTTGGAAACTTGCCTTACTCAACTAAGTCTTATCTACAATTAATTGCTGTTTTGTGCCACTGTTGGTATTTGCAGAGGCAAGTCTTCCTTTTTACACTCTGTGTGCTTAGGAACAGTGTTTGGTGTTCAATGGGAAGCTAAAAAGCCAGAATGTGAAATTAGCATTCACTCAAACTAGATACCTAATCTAATCCATTAATACTTCAGATTCCATAGGACCATCTAATCCTATCACACCTCCTCATTCCAGCCCCTTCCTGATCTCTCACTTGAGGGGGAGGAGTCCCTATCAGAGAGACACATCTCATCTGTGATGCATGATATGGTACTCTCCAATACTTAAAGCTTGTATTCAGCCACTTTGCTATCGGGGTGTGTGAGTTTTACTAGGTCCATCTCAATCAGTTTCGCTTAAGCAATTGCAATATATTCAGGGGTGTAAACTTTCTGTCCACATCTTCCCAAATCTTTTATTATAACCAACATTCCTCTTTAGCCAAATATTATCCAGAATCAGGCAGCACTCTGTTTCAGTTGTAGTGGTTAAGGCATCAGACTCAAAACTGGGAGGTCTAGTCTCCCCTCAGGCACAAAGCCAGCTGAGTGACCTTGGGCCAGTCACACACACTCTCAGCTCTAGGAAGACAGCAATTGTAAACCACTTCTAAAAGAAAACGGCAGGAAGTATTCCATGCTGTGGCCATGAGTCAACACCGACACACAAACATGCCATACCTCCCATGCTCAGGCCTTTACAGTTTCATTTGCCATAACCTGTCTTGTAACCATAGTCCTGATGGTTATTTATTTATTCAATTTGTATAGCTGTCCACTTTCCCTGATAAGATCTCTTCAGTTCATCCCTGGTTAGTCCTTCTAGCTATTTTCTGGGATGCAGCTCTCCACAGTGTGGCTCACAAGGATGTAGAATAACCAAGGCTGTGGTGAAGACTCTATTGTCCAGACAGAATCTTATTTACCTAACACCTTTTTGTACAATTTTTCCTTGCTTCTATTGTAGCTCACCATCAACTTATTGGTGCATGCACTTCAACTATTTTGTTTCACTTTCCAACTTTCCTCCCTTTGCTTTTCACCACCACTTTCACTATTCTTTAAAACACTTACAGTCTGTTTTATGAGTTATCCAATAACTCATAACCTCCCAAGTAAAACCTACAGTTGCTAAACTAATACTGGAAAGCTGAATGACTACAATACTTTTTTCAGATTCCATAATTATCTTTATTATTATTATTGGTAGTTATAGTAGTTTTCATGTAACAATACAGCATATTAGCTGTAGTGGATGTAGTGATTTATGCTTTAAGGAGAGGCAAAAAAGTTGGGAGGGGAATGTTTTGCAACTACATTAATTTTATCATAGGCATAACACTTTTTTAAAATTTTCAGTTGGAAATCTGTGCTTCTGTTTTTTTCAGTGCTTTGCTAATAAATTTGATTCACATGAAATCAACAGGTTCAATATAGTTTGCATAATAGGAACCAAACATTTAGTCCTTTCAATGGGCTTCAGAAATTTTTTCTCTCATATGAATATGTTGCTGAAATTAGTTTATAATTGTAGCCCCTGAGCAACAACATAAAGTGGAAAATTTCATCTGTATTTGTAGATGCCATTAACAGGTAATGGAAACATGCAGTTCCAGCCAAATGTTACATTGGATAGAAAATGCATTTTTAATGTTGGTAAAATATTTAGAGAAACTAGCGTATTCTGGAACTTCTAATACATGAAATTAGGTATGTCGGTGAAACAGTACACTTCGTTAATTTCTTAACCTTACTTTAAGAAAAGTTTATGATTTTTTTCCCCCTGAAAACAATAGAATAAAATTTGTAAATGAGAGATTGTGGGTAGGTTGAAAAAGGAAGAAAGGAAAATACAAACAAATGAAGAAACGATGTGCAAATTAGATGGGTGGAGAGAATTTTGGAAAATGTGTTTGAAACCACTCAATGAGATTTTGTATTAATAAACAAACAAACAAACAAACAAACAAACCAATCAATCAATCTGAGAAATTCTTATTATAGTTCATTATTTGAATTTTTTTTCAGAGAGCTTCCAAGAATTTAATTCTTTGCTATCCTTACATAATTCTGCATTCTATATTTCTTGGTATAGTTAATTTATTCTTGACATTTTAAAATAGTTTTATTTCTATGTGGAAACCTAAAGAAATAGTTTCTTACATTATTTTAGGAATAAACAGAAATGTGAAATTAGATACCTTCTGGCCAGGCAATATGTTGTGGCTTCTGTGGTGTGACAACAGTTTTTTAACTTGAAAGTTCAGAGCAATAAGTTTTGCATATCTAGCAGAAAATGCACAATTGCAGTGGTTCATTCCCAAGTTACTGTTTTTATCATCTGAGAGTAGGATATCAGAATGGATATTTTCTCTGTTCTTAATTAATAACTGTTCTTCTCTTTAGTAAGGTTGATTTCATTTTTTCAAAACAGATAAATAATTAAATGGAACAAAACATTTCACAAAACAATAATAATCCATTGATTTAAGTCTATTTGATAGTCATTTTGTCCATTTTAGCTTCATTTCAAGTTATATCTTATTTTTAAACAGTGAAAACTGAACCAATATTGACTGTTTTATCTAGTTGTAAAATCTGTATAAGCATATTCTTAATGATGTGTTTCCCAGAATTTATTTAGCATTGAATTAACTGATTTTATTATGCATGAAACTTCCATCATTCCTTTTCTTCCATATTCAGAATTCAGTAATAAATAACAGCATGCGATTTTCATTTATTACAATGTTACTTTTATTGGAGATAAATATTCTATCCTATATTCAGCAACCTCTTTAATTTATTTGGGGCAGTCTAATGCTGTATTTATATGAACTGAAATCATTTAGTTCATGAAGGAGATATTTTCTCCATGTTTCTCAAAGAGTGAATTTCCCATCTATATTTTTTTTACTACTATATTTATTGACCATTCATTAATGGTGATTTGACAAACTACTGAATACATGTTCATTATTACAGAAATAATACAGAACTATGCTAGTTTCAAAAAAATGTGCTAGATGTACCTCATTCTATCCCCCAAGCTAATCTGTTCCTGTCTACCAACCCATATACAGTTCAACAAATCCTGAAGGATCATATCTTATATTTAAGTGATTAATAGCCTTTGTCTTGTTTTTGGCTGGGACTGTTAATAGGAACTGCCATGTCAAAGTCTTCAACCTCCCACTCATACCAATATTTCATGTTGTTTTCCAAAGCCATTGATTGTTTTTTTCCCCATTCTTTCAAATACTGTCATATTTGTCACCACTCTCTAAATGTTAGAACTATGTGAATGAACACTGAGGAGGAATCAGCAATTCTACAAAAGTTTTTGCTGCAGTTTTCCAACTTCAGTTGTAATTATTTTTATTTATTTGTAAAATGTGTTTCCTCCAATTGCAAAAATGTCAAGGCAAAGGAAAAAACACCTTAAAATGGCACTGAAATCTGTAAAAGTTAAAAGTGGTAAAATTAAAATGTAAATTTTAAATTAATTTAAATTCCTAAAAATTCATTTTAAATTAAAACTTTCCTTGAGACAACTAGAAATATGAAGAGAAAAACCTACATGTTCACAACCTAATAGTTTAATGGCTGATGAGGACAAGGTTTCATCTATAAGGTTAAATTTTATTTATGTATACATCGAATTTGGAGACTGTCCATCTTACTCACAGAGTGACTCTGGGCAGTGTACTGGTTGAGTAGACTAGGTATAGAAAAATGGAGAATAAATCAGTTTTATAACTCAGATTAGATATACAAGAATGGCTCCACAAGAAGATATTAGAATAAATTTGTTTAATTTATTCTAATATAATGAAACAGAAGATAGTTATTGAAAAATTATGGCCAATTTAATGGAGAGATATAGACAATCCATTGGTGTTTGATTGTCAGTATTTAGAGATACAGACCATTTCCTTAAAAACCTAATTTACAAATTACAAAAAATCTAATTAGCAAATTAGGAAAACAATGTATAAATCCTAGTCAGGGATTTTATAGGTGGTCGTGAGTACAATTAGACATAGAGCTTGCACATAATCGGAAGTCCCACCTGTTCCACCTCTTGTCTGGTCCTTTATGGGTGAAACTCTTTTGCCTCTTTTAATATTTGTACCTGTGACCACTTCCTTATAATAATATATTACATTTATCATATCAGTTTGTCTACTGATAAAGCCTTTTGCCACATGGTCATAGATTGGCTATAGGCCTTCACAGCAGGACAAATTCAAATTCATAGTGAAGATTCCTGTCCTTGCCTCAAGCTATTTAAAATTTTTAAGAATCAATAGTTTCAACTCAGGTTATATCAGAAAAGAACCTGGTCATCACAATGTCCAATAGCTGAAGTTTTGAATATTCTTTGAAAATAGTTATGGAGTTAATTGTAAAAATGTAAATGAGAATTTTTTAAGACAAAGATCGATGTATTTTTAAACATTGTGTACATTTCACATCTAAAGGTAATAAATTGCCTTCAGGATGTAATGAGAAGTTCAGAAACATCCCATGCATGAGAATTTACTTCAAAGGGTGCAAACTTATGATGATGAACTTCATCAAGAACAGACTGAACTCTCAAATCAGAATTTGTTTATCTACCATGAACTCACTTTGCCCAATTTAAACCTAAATTTGTTCAGTCCAGCAATTCTTCTAGAAAATAGTTCCAGGAGTGTTTCCTTGGAGCCATTTCAAAAAGAGACTCAAAGCTGGCGGTCATTGAGTTGGCAATAAATCCCTGTCTAAACTTCTGATGATCTCTCCCATTAACACAATAAAAAAAAATCATTTAGGTTTTAGGTTTAGGTTTTATTTGATTTGATTTAAACAGAGAGCCCCAAGGGTTCTATTATATTTTAAGAAAGCAAGTAGAATTTTCCCAAAATTAGGTGTGTTCTTAGCAAAGAGGGATCAAAAACACGGTAAAATGAAGGAATGCCCCAAGTGCCACAGTATCTACAAAATCCACAACACTGCCATGGTTGATGGTACTGAATGCAATTGAAAGGATCATTAGAAACAACAGGAACTACATTTTATTTTTGTACTTGCTAGTGTTGAACATTTCATAAGGCAAATCAAATCAAATCAAATCATTTATTTCCGCAAATAAGTCTTCAACATCTTAATCTTAAAGTATATGTACTGTATGCTTCCTAGATAGTTAAGACGATGCAGTTTTATTTTATTTATTTATTTATTTATTTATTTATTTTATTTGATTTCTATACCGCCCTTCTCCAACAGGACTCAGGGTGGTGAACAGCCGAGATAAAACATAACATATAAAATTTAAAAAACAGTTTAGAAGACATTAAATAATTTTGGCCCTCAATTTAAAACAACCCAGTTAAAACCAATTTCAAATTAAAACCAAAAGGATGGGATCAAGCCAGCCTGGCCAGATGAAATAGATGTGTTTTCAGGGCCCAACGAAAAGTCCGGAGGTCTGGTATCGTGCGTATCTCTGGGGGTAGGTCGTTCCAAAAGGCAGGTGCCACAACAGAGAAGGCTCTGCCCCTGGGGGTTGCCAGCCGACATTGTCTGGCCAACGGCACCCTGAGGAGGCCCTCTCTGTGCGAGCAAACTGGCCCGTGGGAGGCTATTGGTGGCAGAAGGCAGTCTCATAGATACCCCGGCCCTCAGCCATGGAGCGCTTTAAAGGTGGTCACCAACACCTTGAAGTGCACCCAGAAGACCACCGGAAGCCAGTGCAGCTCGCGCAGGAGAGGTGTCAAATGGGAGTGCCCCGTCGCTCCCATAATCCCCCGTGCGGCCGCATTCTGGACCAACTGGAGCCTCCGGGTGCACCCCAAGTGGAGTCCCATGTAGAGAGCATTGCAGTAGTCCAGGCGGAAAGTCATGAGTGCCTGAGTGACCGTGCGTAGGGAGTCCTGATCCAGAAAGGGACACAACTGGCGTATCAGGCGGACCTGATAAAAAGCCCCCCTGGCCACGGCCGTCATATGATCTTCTAAAGACAGACATGCATCCAGGAGGACGCTCAAGTTGCGAGCCTCTCCGTGGGTGCCAGTGATTCGCCCCCAATAACCAGCAATGGCACCAGCTGGCGATATCGGGACGCCGGAAGCCACAGCCAGTCGGTCTTGGAATGGTTGAATTGGAGCCTGTTTCTCCCCATCCAGGCCTGCACGGCCTCCAGGCACCAGGACATCACTTCAAGGGCATCGTTGGGGTGGCCTGGGGTGGAGATGTACAGCTGAGTGTCATCAGCGTACTGATGGAACTCCACCCCAAAGCCATGGATGATCTCACCCAGCGGCTTTACATAAATGTTGAACAGAAGGGGCGAGAGGACCGACCCTTGCGGCAAACCACAAACAAGGTGCCTCGGGGTCGACCGCTGCCCCCCTGCCAACACAGATTGCAACCAGTCAGAGAGGTAGGATGAGAACCACCGCAAAACGGTGCCCCCCACTCCCAACCGGTGCAACATGATACTATGGTCGATGGTATCAAAAGCTGCTGAGAGATCTAACAGGACCAGGATAGAGGAACAACCCCTATCCCGAGCCCTATCCCAAGTCCTCCATCATCCACCAATGCGACCAATGCCGTTTCCATGCTGTGCCCAGGCCTGAAGCCGGACTGGAGCGGATCTAGATAGACAGTTTCATCCAGGTACTGTGGAAGTACTTGGATGTTTTGATGCTTGGAATAGCAATATGCACAACTGTGTTCATATATCCCCCTCGTTGAGATGTGCCCACCGGGTTTCTATGCATTCCATCAGCCGAGGTCCCAGGGGAGGGGAGGGGTGGTGGTGGTTCTTGTAAAGGAAAGACTTGCTCCAAGGGAGGCCACTGTACCTCAGATAGCCAGATGTGAGTCCCTCCTTATGAAGTGGGGACATGGGAGGCAGATGGGCTTGCTGATTACATTTATTTATTTTTTATTTTATTTCAAATTTATATACCGCACCTTCTCCCAAGGGACTCAGGGCGGTGTACAGCCAGATAAAAACATACAATACAAACATTAAAAATAATTAAAAGAATATATATTAATTTGGCCCCAGTTTAAAATGACAAACCAATTAAAAATTAAAAATTTAAAAATATCTTAAGCCAGCCCGGCTTGTTGAAAAAAGAAAGTTTTAAGGGCACGGCGGAAGGCACCGAGGTCTTGGATTCTCCTTATCTCTGGGGGCAGCTGGTTCCATAGGGTAGGTGCCCCCACAGAGAAGGCCCCCCCCTGGGGGTCACCAGCCTACATTGTTTGGCTGATGGCACCCCGAGGAGGCCCTCTCTGTGGGAGTGCACGGGTCGATGGGAGGTTGTCGGTAGCAGCAAACGGTCTCGAAGATAACTAGGTCCTATGCCATGGAGTGTTTTAAAGGTGGTAACCAACACCTTGAAGCACACCCGGAAGACCACTGGGAGCCAGTGCAGCTGGCGCAGGAGCAGTGTTATGTGGGAGCGCCATGCAGCTCTTGTAATTACCCGCACGGCCACATTCTGGACCAGTTGGAGCCTCCGGGTGCTCTTCAAGGGGAGCCCCACGTAGAGAGCGTTGTACATACCTGGCTCCCTGCCACATGTCGGCTGCCCTGCCCAAGCTGCTCAACGTGATTGCCGAGGTGGTGGTGGACATGTGACGCCCCTCCTGCGCGAGCTGCATTGGCTTCCGGTGGTCTTCCGGGTGCACTTCAAGGTGTTGGTTACCACCTTTAAAGCACTCCATGGGTACTTATGGGACCACCTTCTGCCGCCGATAGCCTCCCACCGGCCAGTTCGCTCCCACAGAGAGGGACTCCTCAGGGTGCTGTCAGCCACGCAATGTCGGTGGTGACCCCCAGGGGGAGGGCCTTCTCTGTGGCAGCACCTGCCCTCTGGAACGACCTGCCCCCAGAGATACGTAGGATACCAGATCTCCCTGCTTTTCGCCATGCCCTCAAACTTTTCTATTTCATCAAGCTGGGCTGGTGTAACCCCCCCACCCACTTTAGATATTTTTAATTGTAAATGGATTTTAGTCGGGAGGTTTTAAATTTTGGGCCAAAATTTGTTTAATTCTTTTAAAATTTTAATTTTTTGTATTGGGATGTTTTTTATTCTTGGCTATGCACCGCCCTGAGTCCAGCAGGAGAAGGGCGGTATAAAAGTTTAATAAAATAAATAAAAATAAAAAATAAATATACACTCACAGAAAGACCTCTTATCACATACACACAATTAATAGTGGAACTAATTATTCAAAGAGATGGTGGGCCAGTTGTGTTCAACTGGAAGCTAGACAGCCATCTGTGACAATTGCTTTAAATTGGATTCCTGCATTTGAGCATAAGTTTGGATTGGATGATTTCAATAGTTTTTCCCCCTACTTCCTGACTCAATGTATCAGTTTGGAATCCAAAAACATTTTACTGGACACAGTTTCTTATATGGATATTGCATCAACACTGAGCAGTTTTCAATATACAGTGGAGGTGAATTTTTTAAAAAAGCTTGATCAGTTTTTGCAACAATATTCAGGATCAATATTGAATCAGTTCTACCTGCTGGTTTTATAAGGTCATAGCCTCAAGAGGTTCAAGGGGAACTTAGTCCTCTTCTTGTGGCCATACCACTCATTGCACATCTGTTGTGACACTCTGTTGCTGCCTTGGTAACAGCAGCAGGAGCAACCTAATTAATCATATGCCATGCTGAGCATATTTGATTGTAAAAGCAATTTGTTGCCAAAAGCATATTTGAATAAATTGCAGCCTGTCAGATAGAAAGCTTCTGACAATCTTAATTATCTTTTGTTTTCCTTATTGCCTCAGACAATAGGAAGACGATAAGAATAGGCACCCAGTTTGCAAAGAAGATACAAGTTTCGAGATAATATTTTTAAAAATGCCTCATAGAATTGTTAAGATGCAGACAGGAAAATTTTAATTGTGATGTTTTAATGTCTTTGTCAGCTCTGAATTAATTTCTTGATATCCCCACATCTTTCCCCATTGCTGCTCTAGTTGAAGTTTGAAGAAAACTGGGAAATACATGCAATTGTGTACTTGCCTTTATGGAAAACAATGAGTTGGATCCAGAGTTAAATTTATATATGTGTTCATTCCTGCACAAGTGCCATCTCCATTTGCATAGGTATCTGGAAATAGTTCACTGTAAATCATGCCACTATAATATGGGATCTTTTGTGCTTCTATTTCTCCCAATTCTCTGCTTCCTTAATATCAAAGGAAAATGTATGAATCCTATTTTTTGGTGCTGTATCGTTCAAACTTAATTATCCAAGCATTGGTTTGTTTGTGTATGTTCCTTCAAGTCAATGTTGACTGGCAACTGTTTGGAATAGTTCCTGAACATTGTTTGGCAGATTTTCAGAAGTGATTTGCCATCACTGTTTTCCTAGGGCTGAGAGAGAGTGACTCGATCAAGGTCATCCAGCTGACTTTGTGCCTAAGGTGGCACTAGAATGCATATGCTCTCTGTTTCTAGCCTGATGCCTTAACCCAAGGCTGTCAAACTCAAGGCCCGGGGACCGAATCCGGCCCATGAGATACTTAGATCTGGCCTGCGGGGCTGCCTTGGAAACAATGAAAGACCGGCTCGTGGAGCCTCTGCCAGCAAAACTGGAGCTCAGGAGGGCCACCGGCAGCCCTCACGAACTCCATTTTCACTGGCAGAGGATTGCAGGAAGCCATTGCAGCCGAAAAAGGTGCTTGGGAGCCCATTTTTGCTAGCAGAGCGCTCGGGCCACCACAGGCACCCCCAACACGAGTGATGTCAAGCTGGCCATGCCCACCCTGGCCATGCCCACCCTGACCCCCCTGAGGTCAAACACAACCTTGATGCGGCCCTATTAAAATTGAGTTTGACACCCCTGCCTTAACCAGTACACTGATCTGGCTCTCAAACATTGGTTTGGAGTTTCAAAACAAATAATCACAACTGAATGTTTACTTGCAGCAATGCCAATGTGTTTTAGTCCTTCAGCTTCATTACAATCTCATAATAGGTCTTCTAAGAAGGGGAAAAAAAACTAGAAATAGTAAAACAAGGTGTTCACTTCATAATATGTGGGTAGATAATAACTTTTTGAAAAGGGTATGATTACAAGACATTTCCGTGCAATCTAATTTCCTTTATTTTTTAAGGTTCCCAATTTGCTACAGACTATTTACTATGTTATCTCGGAATCCAGGGCTTGCTTCTAATGTCATTTTAAACAGACAGATAGTTTTTTTGAGATCACAGCAATGAAGCCTTTTGTTCTAAATTATTGTGCGTATTTTGTTAGACCATTTGATATAATCACGTTTTCAGAGTTTAAGGGGGAGTATTGCTCTATTTATGTGACTGTCTTTACCAAATGAAAAGGGGGAAAAATCCAATCTGCATATGTATTAGAACAAAAATATCTATTTGGATGGTCTGCAAAATTTTCACAATCCTTGAGTATTTCTCCATGGAGAAAATTCACCACTCAGAGAAAAGTATTGAAGAAAATAGTTAACTTCTGTATTCTAACGTATTGATTGAGAATTTGTATCAGTTTTACACGTCCAATTAATAACATTCTGTCTTGCTGTCCCATTCAGCCATGGAAACATTTTGGAAGTCACATTTTGGTTTGGGTATCAATTACAGGGATGGCTCATCCAGACTGATGCTTCCATTCCTTCTTTATGCAGTATAATAGGCATTTGGAAAATAGGCAAGTGACTCACTTAGATAAAAAAAAAAAAAAACAGCATTTAGTTTTTGTTCAAAGAATAATCCTGTTTAAAACCAATACACACCAGATTCTATGTTATCTATTGTTTGTATAGAATGATGGGTACCAGAAATATGCTGGGTACAAATATTTGATGAATGAAGACAATTATATGTGTCCCAAGATAATGTGCCAGCCTATGTTCTTACTCTCACCCCCGCCCCCCACGACACAGCCCTTCTCTCACCAACACTTAGATATTCTGGTAACCAATCCAGATTGGATCCTGCAACAAATGCAATTCCATGTTATCTATCGTTTGTATGGAATGATGGGTACCAGAAATGTGCTGGGCACAAATATTTGATTGTACTTCAGTGCATTACTGGATGACTCCCTCACCAACCTTTTTCACGTGCTTCTACCACAGTGACAGTGGTATGTCACCAGTATGTAGTAAGACAATTTTAGGCCTGTAGAAACTGTTGAAATTTCTCTGATAAGAGTCTTATAACTTTCAAATGGAATTTTAGTAAGAAGAAGGAAAGAGCTTCTCTATTTTAACGATGGAAATTTTCAAAGGATGAACTTCATTCAGAAACTTTGAAATTCTGGATTTAGAAGTAAGCTATGATACTTGTCCGCAAGAAAAATGTAATCAGATAGCAGAACTCTCTACACTAGATTAGCTTTTTGTGCTTATGAAGCATGGAAAATATAATACCATACAATATAATGTAGTATAATATCTATACAAACTTTTTAAAAGACCCTGAAAATAAACTCCTAATTAGTTACATATTGCTCCCTATTATAGTTTTATTTCTGTCTTTTTATTTTGAACGGAAAATAGACAATCAGTATGATGTGACGGTACTTAATGTTGAAATCCTGGTCACTGTGTATTTCATTTAGTGTTAATGAGATTTTCACTTTGCCTTAATTGCAACTTTAACTAGATGGATGCTTAAATATAGATTTTGAAGTCATTTACAATGGGAAGTGGATATGTTTCTGGATTTTTCACTGTATCAAATAATGATGCTCAGGCCTGCTTCTTGTGATGGTTTTGGAATTTCGTTTCAGTATTCAACTGCATGATACAATTGTATTGGATTCAGGAAAAGTCCATATATATTTCATTTACTTTTTGAAGAACACTTGTCTCTTTTCTGACCATTAATGTTAGAACGCTGTCAATTAGCTATGATCAAACAATGATCATTATATCCAATGTGGAATTTAAACTAAGAATAGGAAGTCAGGAAGTGAGGCACTGACGTAGGCACCTGCTTTCAATTATCTGTTCAGGTGAATGTGCTCAATAAGGAGAATCTGTGAATCTACATAAAGTTGAGTTGTGAGGACAACTTGTTTAGGATTACAACTTCTTCTTGAAATCATTTTTTTTCTTCCAATTAGTGAACCAAAGAGAAAGAAATAAAAATATTTCTTACTTTCAGGAACAGCTATTGTGAAATGCTGCAGAATTGCATCCTGCTATTTCAAAGCATAAGTGAAATATTGCTAATATGAGAGCTCTTCTCCAGAACCTCCATTTTGGAAAGGAGTTTAATCTAAAAGGTTTTTCTACTGAAAATGTACTTCTAATTAATGTGCAGCTTGTTTTCTTCTCCCACCTCACATGACATAGCCTTTCTGTCACCAACATTTAGATATGCTCTCACCAAGACTTTGATGTGACACAGTCTGAACTATGTATGGATCCATGGCATTACACAACACATAAACAGCTAATGTCTTACATAAGACAAATCTTTATTATCTTAATGCCTTTCTACACCATCTGTGTTGGTACAGAATAACAATGAGATTAGTAAAATCAAATTTGTTTTATACACGTAATAAGCAAGAGCAATCCAATAGCATCTTTTCAGGCTAACAAAGTTTGTTAAAGCTGTAGGCATTTGTGAACCATACTTCACTTCAGCAGAGCCACTGAGTAGCTAAATGCTACTTTTAATACCTTTTAGTGAAATGTGTTATTTTGAAAATATGGTATCAGACTCCTTTTGATTTGGGTCATCATAGACTAATAGAATTCTCCTCATCCAATAACTTTAGGAGGCCCATAGCCTCCAAAAATTAATAAAAAAACTTAAAACATACATGATTTAAAATGTTCTCCTCATTTATACACACATGTACATACAGACATGGACATAAATATATGTATAATTAGTTGGCAGCTTTATCATCTGCCACTTTAATTTTTCTATTTGCTTGAAGGCAACTGCTTTTCATACTGGAAAAAGCTCTGCCATAAACACTTTCCTGTTTTCAAATTTATTTATTTATTTATTTATTTATTTTAGAGTCAGGTTATAAAGATCATGTCCAAAGTGCCTAAATTAAGAGCAGTTCTTGTCTGGTTTCTAGCTGAAGTGCAATAATATTTATATTCCTCACTCTGATGGGTGACATTTAAAGTACAGTGAAGGACAACAATGAAGAGTTGAATTATGCACTCTGAAATGGATAGCTGCTTGTGCGAATGTTAGGTGTGTAAAGCTAATCCTCTGTCAAGAATGCTGATGAAACATTGAAAAGAAAACAATCTCCCATTTGCTTCTCTTCTTACCCTCCACACACATATATAGCCTTAAATCTTAATTCAATACCTTTAATAATAAATAATTGACCTATAATCCTAGGTTTAGTTATTATAATTCATGCATTAGAATGGTTAAGTATGATGCCAGATGTATGTAAGTATGTATGTATTTAGCAGTATAGATGCATACTGCTAAAACAGAGTAAGTACAGTATCAATAATCAAAAGGCTGATAATTTTATTTACTGTATGAAATTTACTTAAAGCAGTTTTCAGATCCTGATTGCTGAGCAACATTTAGGATGGAGTACAGGTAGTCCTTGACTTACGATCATAATTGAGCCCGACATTTCTGTTCAGTGATACATTTGTTAAGCGAGCTTTGCTCTTCTTTACAACCTTTCTTGCCAAAGTTGTTAAGTGAATCACTGCAGTTGATAAGTTAGTAACCCGTTTGTTAAGTGAATCTGGCTTCTCCATTGATTTTGCTTGTCAGAAGGTCACAAAAGGTGATCACATAATCTTGGGACACAGCAATCATCATAAATATGAGTCAATTGCCAAGCATCTGAATTTTGATCACATGATGATGGGGATGCTACAAAACTTGTAAGTGTGTAAGTCACTTTTTTCAGTGTGGTTGTTACTTTGAACAGTCACTAAATGAACTGTTATAAATTGAGGACTACCTGTATTTATATAATATTCTCAGACAAATACCTGTTGAACATAACAGAGTTTCCTGATGAATGTGGCTAAGATTCCCCTTTAAAATAGTTAGGTCAATGAAGTATGGTGACCATGGACAGATATTGGACCAATGCTGAACTTCCCAGCAACAATGGATAAAGATAAGATGTAACATATGATGATTCTGAAGTGTGAAACATCCTGCAGAACAATTCCAGATTTGGAAATGCAGAAAATTCCACCAAGATTTTATGACATCTATATTACTTATTTATTAATCAAACTTACAAATAGCTGGCCATCTCACAAGATGTGATTCTCGGTAGCACGCAGTAATCAAAGAAAAAAAATCCATTACATATGTAAAAACAAGCATTTAAAAATATAAAAAGTCAACATTAAATAATGAGAGGTTAATTAAAATATATACAAATTCCAGGCAGGGAGAGAAAAAGTATTTCCATCTCAATAATGGTGCCATCTAAACATATCTCTGGTACGCTGGGAGACCCAAGCATGGTGACAAGCAGATCTTTAGGAACTTTTGAAACATCAAGAGGGATGAAGGGGTGGGATGTTCCATAAGGTGAGTGCCACATCAGAGAAGGCCTGCCACTTGGGACCTACCAAATATAAGTTCCTGGCAGGTGGTGCCTAACATACTTTTTTTGCTAAATCTAATGGGGCAGCCTGATATAATGTGTACTAATTTATAGATAACACTCATCATGCACTGTGTCAGTAAATGGAATGAAAGATAGAGGAGAAGATATTAGTCAATGCTATAGTAGAGAACACAGTCTACTGCATGACTTTCTACCAATGATTTCATTATCCATAATGGATGAAAGCAGCTTCTATGCTATGAACAGAACTAATCCTGGCTGTTTTGTACAACTGCGATTCACATAGTATTTATACTTTTAGGCTCAAGGCTTCAATCTATTTGCTTTTATCTATTTGATTTAAGTTAATTAAACTGTTTTGAATTTCTCTGTAAGTGATACATAGATTGTTTCCAAGGAGCAGACAATTGATTGCTGTAAACTTAATAACTTTAGTGATGTGTTGGTTTGATTTGTAATTATAGTATTTTTTTTTTAAAAAAGTCACAGTGCCTCAAATTCAATATTATCTTGCTTCCTTAAAGCCAGTCTCTCTATGCACTATTCATAGAGAGACTGGCTAGTGGGTTGTGTTGTTATCTCAATAACAAATGTAAGTAACTGATATGAAGTGCTTGTTTTATGTTCATCCTATTATAAGAAAGAAAATACAAGATTCTTTTTGTCCCTGCCCAATATCTGCATAGTATCTTTTTTTTTATTGGGAACTAATCTTTAGACTCCCTGGGGCAGGAAGACTGCTTGTAGTCTTAAATAATGTATTAGTTCAATAAATATTTTTTGTAGACTAGCTTCTGGGAAATGTGCTCAGCTTCTGCCGATTTATTTCAATTTAGAAGCTCTATAGAGCCTGGCTAAATAAATCAAAAATACTAATTGTTTTAGTCTGTGGGAACATCAGATCAAGAAGCAGAACCATTTCATTACTACAGCCATCATACATAGTTCATGGAAAGGTCATGTAAGAGCCATATATTCAGGTGTGAGTTTGTACACTTATTTGAGTGCATCCATACAATTCATACAGTAATTAATACATTAATTTATTTTTTTTATTTTTTTTTATTTTAAATTTGATTTATATGCCGCCCTTCTCCGGAGACTCAGGGCGGCTTACAGTGCGTTAAGCAATAGCCTTTATACTTTTGTATATTTATACAAAGTCAGCTTATTGCCCCCACAAACTGGGTCCTCATTTAACCTACCTTAGAAAGGATGGAAGGCTGAGTCAACCTTGAGCCTTGGAGAGATTCGAACCAGCAGTAAATTGCAGGCAGCTGTGTTAATAACAGGGTGCTTTAAACCACTGTAGTACCAAGGCTAATTCATCAGTAAATTATTATATTCCTGCAACTTAGAAATGATGTTTTCTGTTTCCCAAATTGTGTTATTAGTATTTATTCTATCCATAAATTTAGTGTTATAGAACTAGAAGTTTTAAAGGATTTCATTGAAATATCTATGTTTGGTAGGTGTAGCTTAGCCAAATAAATATTGGATTTATTCAGGAAATGTATTTATTTATTTTAATATAATATATAGGATTGCAGTATACTATCTTTTCTATGGAGTATTGGGCTAAAATGCTAGATTTTAGGCAAATCCAAGAACTAATTATTGTATAAAATAACTTCTAAATCAAGAAGAGTTGAACATCCCTCTAGATAGATAGATAGATAGTAGATAGATAGATAGATAGATAGATAGATAGATAGATAGATAGATAGATAGATAGATAGATAAATTATAATGAGGGAACATTCCAACAGATTAGTTTCAATAGCATTATTCTGGGTGTACGAAGCTGTTGATAGCACAAAACTGCAGGGAATTATACTATGATATGGGGCATGATGGCAAAATATCCAAAATATTTGGGAGTCATACTATATCATGATTCCCAGGGTACCATATCAATAAAATATGACATCAGTTAGCTAATCCTTATTGCAAGATAAATCCTAGATAAATTCCTCATAATTTTATATACTCACTCTCTGAAATTTTAAATTAGTTTTGGGTTTGGGGTTAGTTGAGGTAATGGTCATATTAATTTTAGTAATGAGATCTTAAATCATCTTAAGACTTTTTTCATGAATTACACTGTTAAATAGGAAATTACTTTGCAGTTAGCTCTACTTCTCAAAAAATTGAACCCAGAATTGAGTAGGAATTATTACATTTCTATCATAACTCTATTTGGCCATAACTCTGTAAGAATAGCATGGTATTTCCTGGATCATTCTTCTACAGAATACGAGCCTCACAAGCACAGCAAAGTTGCTTCATTTTATAGTCCCAAGTGATAAATCTTAAAAATTTCTGAAGACATATGTATGTACTCACCTATCAAATCCCATTATTGCTATTGATTCTCTATTTATGTAAAGTAGTCCAAAAGTCACTACTTTCAAATTCAATCTATGTATGACTCTGTTTCCCAAACAAATATATTTAATAGGAAAATACATGTTACTTTGTCCCATTTGCACCTGAAACACAGGGGTTGAGTGGGTTGATTTCAGGCAGGGGTCAAGTCCAGCTCTTATTTTAGGATAGTGGCATAGTCTTCAAATTTTTCAATGACTATACTATATGAGATGATGATGAAACATGAAATTTGAAGAAATAAAGAAGTAAGTGATTACTATAGTCATTTTAATTGCATGCTTGTGTAACGTTGCCATGGTGATAACTATTGATAGTAAGGAGAATAATTGCAAGTAACAGGGATGTTATTATTATTTTGTTTATTTATTTGTTTGAATTGATTTTTGATGCTGCCTGAGCCCAGATGAAAACTCTACTGATAAACCATGTAACACGGACACATAATTTTGAATTAATATATCACGAAGTACAGCTGGCCATGGTAGATTTTTAAAAAAATTAGTATTACTTCATTTTGTTGTCATCTGGCAGATTACATATTCTTTTTTCAATATTTCCTTAATTGCCTGTGTCTACAATTTGTGATGAAATGCAGAAAAAAATATTATTAATACTAACTTTAAACAGAAATGATTTAATGCAGCCTGTGTTTTCTGACTTTGGCTTGGAAACATGTACAGATAGAGTGTGTTAAATTTGAGGGCAGCGTGCAGCTAAACCTATCTATGCATTTGAATTTATGATGAATTAAGTCTTCTATTAAACCTTCTACAATAGTTGTTTTAAGTCTTCTGTAATAGTACTTAAACTTTAAGAATGTTACTGGCATTATGACCATTCCAAAACCAGGGCAGCAACTGTCATCTAAGTTGGTCCAGAATATGCACCTGAATATTTATTTTAATATTTTTAAATGAAAAGAATTTAGGTAAGTTTCCCTTGCTTTCCCTTTTTATACATTCTAATTTGAAAATAATTTGAAAGTAACATCCTAGCTAAGCTATGTAGCCTACAATCAGCTTGGCATTTATTAGTTCTGAAGTGGCTAAATTACGGAATAGTACACAGGTAAGCATTCGGTCTTATGGGCAAAGAATCACAATCAAAATGTGTTGTGTGGGATTTTTAATGCAGCTGTTGGGAAGAAAACAGTTAATTGTTCTAGGCATGTGGGGGGGGGATGTTTAGTATAGATCTGGGAAAACAATTGCACACACACACAAACACACCAAAGTAGTAATCAAGGAAGCTACTGCATTTCCTCCCCAAATAATACAAAGAATTTTAACCCATTGAGCCATCATACACAATACAAATCATGCAAGCAAGAAAATGAAAAATGATAGGCGATCATAATATTGCTACCACTTTCCAGATGTTCTTTTGTAGGTGATTTATTTAAAGAATTGCTGTTGACTTACTTGTTATGCTGCATTATGAATACCAATGTGTTTTCATGTTGATAAAAATATACAATATTTATTTTTTAAAAAATCTCTTTGGTTGCGTTTTTTTTTAATTTTATTTTATTGTGCATATTTCTGTTACATAGCTCTTTATTTTTCCTTTATATTAAATGTACTTCTCATATTTGCTTTTACAAATTCAACAGCAAAGTTGGTACTCAGCAGTACATGAATTTAAAAACATGGCTATCTTTATGTTTAAATCTACTGGATAAAGTTGTCAAATGGCTTTAATTATGTAGATGCAGAAAGGATTCAGAATAATTGTTCTTGACTTAAAAAAAAAAAAACTTAACCAGTGTTAGTTCTGGATCAAGTATGGTGATTATCTTTACATTGCTGTAAGCTGTTGCTTATTGAGCAGGAAATGTGTTTATGAATATTGTTATATAAGCAACATGTATTTAATATGGATGGACAGTACAATTTAAATATGCAAATGATTTCCCCAATGGTGCACACTCCATCCTCAAATTAACCAAATACAAACATGGGACAGATCTTATTTAATCTGAGGCATCTGCAAAAGGAAATTCTTTGTGGATTCCACTCAATATTCCAAGCATCTTCCAGGAAAATCTGCAGCATTGAATTTATTGTTTGTTTTTATTTTATTTTTTAAAAAAATATTTTTTAAGATAAGAATAACTGGAAAATAAATATAAGCCTTGGTAAGCATTTATTTACTTAATATTTTTATAAGTCTTTAAAGCCACTCTGCCAAAAACTGAATATAAATTGTAACATTAAAGATTGTTTTGTAGTGGGAATAGTTTTGCATTCAAATTGTTAAGATGACTGACAGTAATATTACCAAATTCTGACATTCTGGGTTATGAATGTATATGTATGTGTGTGTGCGTGTGCGTGTGTGTGCATATGTATATTTCATAGATTTATAAATATAGAATATATATTAGGATCAAAGTTCTATTTAGTCTTGTTACTTGATCTTTATGGACTGTGTTTATGTCCAATCTGAAATATTTGTGTTTGAGATCGTACAAAAAAAATATGTTACTCTTCATGTTTCTCTAGAATTTTTAATTCAATATTTTTTTTTGTAATTTATATTGTAATGTAGTATTTATTTTATGATTTATTTTCTTTTTATTCCATATCCAGTGCATTTGTTTACCTTCTTTTGACTATTTAAAAATCAAGGAAGTATTAAAATTAACACATATTTTAAAATTGTGCTTATCAATACTCTTTTTTTAAAAAACAAACAAACAAGGGTTTCCCAGTTCCAGATCAGGACTATAGTATGCAGGAAGTTTTTTTTAAAAAAATTATTGTCTACTTATAGTATTTTCTATCCTTGTTCTGCCTACAGTTTTACCTGAATGTGTGATTTAAAAACAGCTTTAGGGCAATAACCAACAGAAACTGTATCCTCATCATCACTCCCACCTTTTCTTTTAGCAGGAATGCAGACAGAATGAAGAAGAACTAGCACATACTTTTTAAAATGAAGGTTGATATTCATGTCAACCTACATTTTAAATATATTAGACTAGAGGTCTATAAACAAACCTGAAAGTCAAATTCCGAAGCACTCAGAATTTGCAATCATCAAATACCTTATGTTGCCAGAATTGACTGAATATGAGCCTGACACCTCTCCCCCCACAAAATCTGTGTTGACTTATTTGCCACACTTTCAGTCTGTGCTGAAAAATGAAAAACTATCAGTTTTCAAACTATGAATGTGTATGTTACTGGTATTTTTCCCATTAATCATTTAGATTGATCATAGTATGCAAAATAGCACTGTAATAGTAGTACTAATAGTAATAGATTTTAGCACTTTGACTTCCTGAGGAACTTTGCTGTGTTGCAGGGTCAGTGACATGTAGTAAAGTTTATTGATTTGCTCTTGTTTAATGCAAGCCTGTGGTAGATTATCAGCCCTTTCATTGCTGGCCCTTCTTTCAGAATTGGCAGGCAGCCTGGTCTGTTCCAGCAGTTTAAGGGCAGGGTTAACATGCTTCAGGAAACAAAGGGAGTGGAATCACTTGTAGGCTTATGACTGATACATGTGGCCATTGTCAGCATTGTTGACTAAGTTTGCAAGGGAGCGGTGATCTATTAATTTGGAGGATTCAGGTTTACAACTTGTTCATCATATGCTTTTTTTTTTTTTTGGTGCATGCAATTATGGATACTTGAGGCTGGTGGCAGGATAAAATTTTCCATTAAATTCAGAAACTTCCTAAGGTTTCCTGAAACCATATGCCTTTATTTGCTACTGTTTCATACAGAGATCAATTTCAGAGATCATTTGTAAATATAAAGATATGTCTAGCACATCTTTCTAGTCACTTCCAAGTACTACTATCGTTGCAGTGTATTATTTTTATATTTCTTAATAAGAAAGATCTGTGATGTAAAATATCTTCTGAGCCAAGGACACTCCTGGCATTTGAGTGAAATGTAACACTACAGATGGCCAGAAACTGAATTTGATTTAATTTAACTTTATATTTAATTACAAGTAATTTAGGGAATATGATTATTCTCTAATAATGTATTGAATAGGGCTGAACAAGAATAAGTGCTTCAGAATGCCTAAGAATGTATATAAAACTCTTCTTTTAAGATCCTTTATGAATCTTTAAAACAAAACTTCTTTTAGTTGTCTCTACATTCAATCCAGGCCAACTAAAGGAGTAGATTCAAATATTTCCACACTCTTTTATTTAATTGTTTTCATATCTTAAATTTGGAAACAACAAGATAATCCCAAGAAGCTGTGCCCTTTGATTTCAAGGGCTGCTTGGAGAACTGATGAATAACAATCATAACTTGATATTCATGTTTTGTTGCCTGAATATTAGTAAGTTCCAATTTTTAACTTGGATCAATGCTTGTTCTTGACTGTCTTTTCCATAATCAGCCAATGCATGCTGTTCTTCTAGGATAGTTTGTTTGACTTGAAGTAAAACCTCTGCTTCCATTTCTGCCAGGCATGTATAATCTATCAATTATCACTATGGCTATGTAATGCATAGTGAACAGTCAGTAGCTTTTTTGTTTTTCTGTCTGTTATTTTTATTATTTTACATTTATTTGGCTGCCCATCTCCAGTGGATTCTGGGCAACTCATAAGTCTAAAAGCGACATAAATCAACTAAAATATTAAATCAATAGATAGACTGGATTAAAATGCTCTAGCAAGAAAATCCACAAAAGAAAACCATTAAACAAACATTAACCTTAGCCTAGAAGTATAGCCACTTTTTTTTTCAAAGTTTTCTAGAACTCTTAATCAGAGTTTGGTCTCCTTAGCTCTAGGGAGAGTCTCTACATACTGTATCTTATATCTCAGCAATATTTATTATGCATTTTATAATGTATAAGATTATATATATCTGTTAGTGATACATTGTATTGTAAAATTAGAGCAAGTAGAGAAGCATAAAATTTAATATCTGAAATACCATAAAGCCAAATTAAAAGAGAACTTAAGATATCCAATTATATGAAACCACTCACTTGTGATTATTTTATTTTTATTAGGTGATGTTCTAGTAGTCAGTACCCTTGCTCAATTTTGGCTGTCACTAATCATTATCTTTTCTTCGATCCCTGTATGGTAGGTACCCTCCCTTGGTCATTCCAGATGCATTGTTATTTCTCACCTTGGAAAACAGCCATGGGACTGATCAATATATACATTATGCAATAGGAGCTTGTACCATTAGATAACAAGAAGCAATCTAATGTTTCTACCCTGCTATCCAATTTTCTTATTTGATACATGTCTATCAAGTTCTCTAGCTTTTCAAGCCAAACATTTTTTAGTAAAGCTGTTCAAATGGATGGGTATGAAAATCTGGACAGTATTATTTGATTAGGGACCTGTCATGTAGATAGAAGAGGTAGGTTGCTACTTATATAATGTATGGGTCCAGACACTTATAATTACAAAAGCCACGTGGCTATCTCTCAGGCAGCACCTCTAGTCCCATGGGATAAATTAGATTTTTTTTTTCTTTTGTTGTTGAAAACATAGCTTTCAAAGAGGAAAACCCAGATGGAAAACTTACTTCTGTCACTTCAGCTTTAGGGCAGTTTTCTCTAATAGCAGAAACTTCTGCATCTCCTTCCAATTGTCACTACGAGCTGTACCATATTACATGCCATGTAATTGTGTGTAAGTATGTGTATGTATGTAGCTACAATATATGTATGTGTACATCTGCACACACACACACACACACACACACACAGATGTATATATACACACATTTCTAATTCCTGTACAAATCAGTTTTACACATCCACTGACGTAATATTAACTTCCTTTTGATCTTTTTATAAATAGAATACTTGATTTCGTAAACAGACATTCAAACAAAACAAACAAAAGGTACTAATCTTTTAGGAAAAAGAATGAGTACAATTCCAATAGACAAGCCTCCATTTTTAGATTTGTGCTTTAGATTTGTTTGTCTTTGGTAGTGAGCAGGTGGTAGTTTTGATACCTCATTTTTAATAGATGCTATTATCACAACATTATATGGTCTAGATATAGGCAATCATGCATTTTAATATTTGTTTACACCCTTCAAGGCTCTTCAGATTTTCTCAATAAAAACAAACTAATGAAGAGTATTATAGCTCAGGTCTTAGCCCATTTAATATAAAATATACCATTAGATGAAAACATTCAGCACTACATACTGCAAAACAGTTTAATAAACTTTGCAAGCTTTGTTTCTGAAAATAACTCGCAAAACAGTTTAATAAACTTTGCAAGCTTTGTTTCTGAAAATAACTCACAGATTCATAAAGAACATATACTGAGCTATAGGAAGGAGAGGATACCATTTCAAAATGGCTTCCTGTTATTTTTATAGCAAGGCTAGTCAGGAAGACCTCTAAAATCTCAATACATGGATAAGATGGCGGAGGAGAGGCTTTAGATTTGTTAATCATTGGAGAATATTTCAGAAAAAGTTGTGTATAAAGAAGACAGACTCCATCTCAACTGAAATAGAACAAGGCTGTTCTATGTGAAATATCAAAATGGTGGCAGAACAGATTTTATAAGCCTTCGTATAGTAAAGAAATCTGTAGATATTTCCAAAAATATTATTCAAAATAACAAAAAGGCTGGGTCTGAGTTAATGCATGGTGATGTTAATAAGGAACTGAAAGGGTGAGAAAAAGGCTGTGAGAAAAGGCTCATACCAATGACATTTGGAAAAGGATACGGGAGTGCAGGAATGCAGAATGCAGGACTGTTAAAAAACATATCTGAGCCAAACAACAGAAACCTAGAAATATGGAGAGAATCAGTTGGATGCAATCATTTCCAGATGCAGATTTTATAGGCAAGACCAGGAAGAATGCTGTGGGATTGACATTGCTCTTTATATGAAAGCAAATATAAAGTCTAACATTATACCAAAGATTTGAAACCTGATGATTCTATATAAATATGATGGGTGGCATATGTGGACAGAAATAAAAATTAAAGCTAGGGACATGCTATTGCCATCCTGATCAAAATACTGAAGATGATCTTCAGAGTTCCAGAAATATTGCTCGTATTTGGGTAAATGAACCAAAGGGCAAATGTAATTCAGCTCATATTAATGAGACCATGGTCTCATATTAAGGCAAAACAAATTTAAATTCACACATGCGTTAATAAGTCTCAGTTGTTTATAGCTATTTTATAAATTAATCTGTGGAATTTCTTACCACAAAATGTGGCAATGCCCTGTAATTTGGAACTTTTAAAAGGGCAATTAATACATTTATGGAATATAGTTCTATCAAGGGCTATTGAGCTTGAACAGTCAATACTGCCTCCACATAGCGTGTGCAGCTGAACAATGGTGGAAAAGCATCATGGCTGATAAGCACTTCAGAAGCATCTGGTGGATTATTTTGAGAAACAAATTACTGGCTTGACCTGATCCAACTATGCTGTTCATGATCTCACCTCATATTGTAGTTGCTACATGGAAATTTAGAAACTATGATATAAACAGATTTAGGCTGGTGGTAATAGGATTAATTTAGGATACTATATAGTGTATATAAAATTGGATGTAATGAGTTTTTCAGTATAGTAACTTAACATTTCATTTTCTCTCCTTATGTATTTGGTTACTTCTATTTTTGGATAGCTTCAGTCAAGAGATTCAGATATGAGTGAAAATCAAATGCTTATTGTAAAAATGTAGGAAACATATTCTGAATTAATGAAAGAATTGATTTCATCATGTAAAACAGGAAGAATGTGAGAAGCTTTAGTCCATGCTTATTATGTTGTGATAATGTTGATTAGAAAGTATCTGGGATTTATGTCAGTTCAGAATTGGGAAGATTGAGACTGGATTCAGAGATGCATTGTTGCAGCAAATAATAACTTGGACTCTAAGTTTGTAATTAAAAGTCTCAGCAGATGCCAAACTACAGTATCTCAGATTATCAGTAGCAGGTTGAATTATTGTTGCTGTTTTTCTCATTAGATTGATGATGCTTGTGTAAAAAAGTAGTCATGATGTAATCCAGAGTTCCCCAACCTTTCTGGCTTTGAGGACCCGTGAGGGGCGGCTGTAATAGAGTGTCAGGCAAATGAAATGCATATATGTGCTTACCCACTGCTTTTATAAGTGGGGACATGTGTGCACGTGTGCTTGCCTGTGACTTCCTCAGCCTCAAGGCCCGATAGTGGGCCACGACCCAGTGGTTGGGGACCCCTGATATAATCATTGGCCCTAAAATATCTTGAATGAAAAAACATTATTTTCTTTTTTTGAACTTTAATTTTGTTTTAGAGCAAGAAGCCAAGGTTTTAGAGTTACAATCATATGGATATTAAGATTTTTAATCTTTTTAAACCTTTTTCATCTCTTTAGTATTTATGCTTAAACATTTAAAGATAGTTTCAAATAGTATTTGCTGTAAGCGGGGAAGCCTTTCTGCCTAAATGTAACTGTTCTCTACATCTTCATTGTTCGTATACATGCTCTTCCCCGTTAGCGTCAAAGGATATTCGCTTCAACAAATGGAAGATAGATTAAGATTCTTAAAGGAAGCATAGCTGTTTCAGGTATTCCTATAGCTCTAGACAATTTGCCTTTCCCTTTTTATTTCACCCCTTTTTTTCAACAGTTTTATGGAGAGATATTTGCAGATTTAGGCTGCAAATATCCAGACAACCACAAGGTGATAGCAAAGAGACTCAGAAATAATTCCTTCTAATGGTGTTTGAATTGCTGTCCTAGATTACCCTACAACTAGCATCTCACCTGTTTGTGAATTAATAGCAGGATTGTCAAGAATCTCTATGGTAATGTGTGAAACACTTCGAAAGTTGAGTTCCTGTACTGAGCATTGCCTCACACAATTGTATGCTGAAGGAGAGACATTTTTGTAAGTTCTCTAAATGTGATTCTCTCCTCGTTTTTTAAAAATATGCCAATATGTGCAATAATATTGAAAAGGCAACACTACCTCAGAATTAATAAGCATAGCAGTTTGAAAGGAAAAAGAAGAAATATAAAGGGGCTCCTGGACATTTGTTGCAAAGCAAAACAACTTGAATGGTTTCACCACATTGCTTGAAATGCTGTCCCCCCCCCACCCCGTTCACCTTCGCTTCTCCTTTTTAAATTCCTAACTGAAATGTTGATAAGCAATACATAACAATCAACTGCTGCAAATCAGTATTAATTTTGTCCTTTAAGGAATATAGAAAAGTGGATTTAACCAACTTCTAGATCTGAAAAAAAAAAAGCACAATTCATCATAGATTCCAGATCTTGGGCATTTTTCATATTGAAGTGCTGCATATAACAGAAGGATGCCCAGAGCTTGCAAATCAGGTTGATGCTAGTTAAGTCACTTAGCTCAAAGGTCACAGGGAAGATGGCAAAATGTTTTTGATACTCACTTCTCTGTGGAATTAGGTGTTCTTATTCATGTTATTCCAGCAAGCAACGTCAGACCCATTTAATCACCAGTTTGGTCACCACACTATAAAAAAGATGTTGAGACTCTAGAAAAAATGCAAAGAGCAACCAAGATGATTAAGGGACAGGAGGCTAAAACATACAATGAATGGTTGCAAGTACTTGACATGGCTAGTCTAGTGAAGAGAAGAACTAAGGGAGACATGATAGTAGTGTTCCAATATTTGAGGGGCTGCCACAGAGAGGAGGGGGTCAACCTATTTTTGAAAGCACCCGAAGGCCAGACAAGGAATAATGGATGGAATCTGATCAAGGAGAGATTCAACCTAGAAATAAGGAGAAATTTTCTGACAGTGAGAACAATCAACCAATGGAACAGCTTGCCTTCAGAAGTTGTGGGAGCTTCATCACTAGAAGCTTTCAGGAAGAGACTGGACTGTATTCATTTGTCAGAAATGATGTAGGGTCTCCTGCTTGAGCAGGGCTTTGTACTAGATGACTTACAAGGTCCCTTCCAACTCTGTTAATCTCTTAACCAGGAGAGGGTGCTTGGATAATTCCCTGAGAATCTACTACATTGCTCAATTGAAACCTTAGTCATCACTTGGAATGAAAAGTGGATGACAGCCTTGGATCAGACTATGTCTATTCAGTCTTTCACTGTTGTGAATCTTTCAGAAGAGCTCCAGGGTATGAAATAATGGAAGAGCAATCTCAGTGCTGTTGTAGAAAGATCAGGAGCAAATCTAACCAAATATGTATATATAGTCTATATTAATAGTTATATCATGGCAATAACAGTGGGAAAATATAATAATATTTTCCTATCATTGTTGCATCTACAATGCTATTTAGCAACCTTGTTCAACATAACCAAGTCCCTACAAAGCCACTGAAAATTATTTTAGGTTTCTGATGGTTAAAGTATCTTGGATCCATTCTAAACTTCACTCCAGTTGTGCATATCCTGCTGAGATGGCTGAGGTAACAACTGTGAGATAATATTCAAACTGGTGAACATCAAAACTGTTCCAAGGAACTATTTAAACTGATGTTTTTATTATATTGATTAACCCTGGCATTATATATGATAATGGAAAATGATCAACATGAATCTGGAAAACAAACAAGCAAATGTTATAACCAGCTGAAATTGAGGGTGATTCTCTCTTAATTTCATACTAACAACTAGGAATTGCTTGGAGGTGGGGTAGGGATTTTCCCCTTCCTCCCACAGTAAATACCCTGATAAATTTCTGAGTGTTTGTTAAGAATTGATTCATTAGTATTTCCATCCAATTTTTATTTTCCTTCATCAACTCTGAGCAAAAAAACCCCAAAAACTTTTCTATTTTTCTAACTTTTAAAAAAAATCTTAATAGGAAGTAAATAAATTTATAAAAATTTAGTTTTTTTCTCCCGTTCCTGGAAATAGATAAATATCATCAATATTGTCTATGATTTTCCAGAAAAGATGTTCCATGTATGGAACTGATGTGGTGTACTTATCTCAGTAAATTTTCATTTAGGATTGCCAACGTAATTCCCCCTTGAATTATGATATAGAACATTCTGTGCACTATTCAGAGGAGAGGAATTATTATTATTTAGTTTATTTCATTTAGTACCTTATGGCAGTTGTTTTATTATTGACATGCAGTGGGTTTGAAAGAGCCCCATACTACATGGAATAATTTTATTCATGTACATATGCATACACATTTAAGGCAGTATTCTCTATAATGCAAATCTGAACCCAGATGAAAGTTCATTAGTGATTCAAGAAGTGAAAAGTTACAGAGAGAGACACAGGCTAACTTCCCAACTTCAAGTATAGTCCATGGAGCCTGAAAAAGTGGTCCGAATCCAATAATTGCATTCTCATGCTTGAATGCTTCCTGTAGATGGAAAGCTAGTAGTATTAACCTAAAGCCAAGTCTTGTCCATGTACCCCAACATAAAAATATTTATATTTTTTTCTTTCATGGATGAAACATGAAATTTTATTCTAGTGTCATGTATGTGTAAATTTTGTTCAGATACATTTAATTATAATTATATCTATATAATTATAATTATATTTTTTTTCTGTGTGTCTTTCCCTCTTTTGTTTCTGTCTAACTGTAAACAAAAAAAGGGGCAGTATTTTCTTTTACTCACTTCATAAGTGATTCTTGTATTATGACCAAGAATATAGAATCTTGAATCATTTCCCCTTGATCCCAAAGTGCCTAAAACATATAAACCCGAACCTACTCAATGAAGCAAGTAAATTCAGAGCCCGAAAACTTTATAAATCATATTTTTATCCTTCGGATGATCCTTATGCATATGCAGTTACTGGAAGTTGTGAATAAGTTACTACTAAATCAAAGACAAAGTACATTGAAAGGGATTCTTCTTATACTAATACACAGTAAAAGAAATAAAATAAGTCTTGATTGCTTGGGAAACAGTGCACAAAAAAGAGAGGGTCAGAATACTTAATTATAAACCTATCAACTTTTTCTGAGCAGCAATGTCAGTTTTCCTTGTGAGACCAAAATGAAACATTTCTTTGTTTCTTAAGCACAGGCTTTTAAGGAGATATGCTATCATTCTATTAAGAGGATAAAAATGGCTTGTTTGATCTTCTGAATGTTAATGTGTTGAAAAGATTATTGGAAATAAGATTGCATTCTCTGAAGTGAAGAAAAGCATTATTCAGATATCTTTAATTACATGACAAGTTGTTGTCCCTCCTACTTTTTAATGCATTAATAATGGATTTGTACTTCAATTCGGTTTTGTAACAGAGTGGCTTTAAAGATTTGAGAAGTTATAATAATGCATTATCAAGAATTTAGCTCTTACATTCTTATATCTGATGAATTATTGATACATTGTTTACTATGCTGTTTCTTTTCTCCTTCTATGATGTAATTGATAGTAAATACACAATTTTTGATTGTGCCAAATTAAAAGACTCATAACAAATCTAATGGGTTCTCTACTAGCCAAATGTTTACTTGAGGTGAAATTATTTGTTTTTTATATTTATTTATCAAATGTATATAGCCATCCATCTCATATATGTGACTCATCAAGATACAAATAACTATTTATATATCATTTAATTTGGAAATTCAATTTTGCTTCATAAGAACTTGTTCCTAAGTGTGCTTTTACATAAAAGACAATGAACAATAAGTAAGGAAGTCTTTATGTATTACTTTGGGTGATTCTCCACAATTTGAACTATAATTTTCAGAAATCACGCCAAGTGCAATAAAGTGTGATAGATGGTTCAGCAACACTTCTAGGTATATAAATTCCCTACTCCTGTTTCAGCCATAACCTGACACACTGGATTTCAGACTGGAAGTCATCAGTGATGTAAATATTGCACATTGTTCTGTCATTATCACTTCCAGTAATCAAATAATACATGTTTATAGGTTTTTTAAAAATTACTCCTTCTCCTAAAAGAGAAACTGATCACTTCTCAAATAAATAATTAAGAGATGTATAATGTGGATTTAAGACAGTCCATTCTCCAGTTAAATAAAATTTGAGGGCCAGAAACATAAGGAAGTCTCTGGAATGAGTTCTGTCAGTTAATTATAGAGATTATTGAGTGTTCCAGATAATTTAAGTTCTATCTGATCTAGAGGTTGGACGTTCACATACATTTCAGATTTATAATGATAATAATGGCTAAATCATAATAATAATAATATCCTTTGAATTTTAATAAAGTATATTAACCCACAGTTATAATTGATTTCCTTCTGTGCTCATTGGCTGAAAGCTTTTGTGAAAAATTGCAATTAATTTTTAAAATGCAATTATGTCTTAGCTTAATGTAACAGTTTCCTCTTCTTGATATGTAATAACATGTCTGATAGCTACATGGTGTAATGTTACTGAAAAAATTAAGTAATGCTTACTAAAAGCTTTTGAATGACTTCTCTTGGGGCCGTATTATTTCTGAGTTCATTATTGTATTACTGTTATTAATAAAGCAGTATTAATTAGCTGATAGAATACTTCCTTCCTTCCTTCCTTCCTTCCTTCCTTCCTTCCTTCCTTCCTTCCTTCCTTCCTTCCTTCCTTCCTTCCTTCCTTCCTTCCTTTGTTTCTATTGTATAATGCAGTTTCATTGTGAAGATTTTCTTTCTGTTTTCTATTTAACTTTTTTCTTGTTTTTCTGCTCTTTTGCAGCAAATTTGCTGGATAAACTTTCGGTTTGCTGCTTGTTAAATCTGTTTTTTTTTTTCCTTTGTCAATTACCACAGGTTTAGTCCCTATGAGTGGTATAACCCACACCCTTGCAATCCTGACTCTGACGTGGTGGAAAACAATTTTACCTTGCTAAATAGTTTCTGGTTTGGAGTTGGAGCTCTCATGCAGCAAGGTATACGATTCAGTCTGCTATTTCTCTTGGGTGCCATGTCCCACTTTTTGCTGGGGGTAATCGTTCTGTTTTTCTCTGGCACAAACCGCTTGCATGGGTACCTCTGTGCATGTAACCATAGACCAGCTTTTTTTTTTTTTTAAACCAACAGGCTTTCAGAAACAAAGTGGCCAGGAAACAAACATAAATCAAAACATCAGCATTTTCAGACAGGTCCAGTTTAATCCCAAGAGGAAGTACACACCATTAATAAACACAGTAACTTGCATTCTCCAAACACTAATATCTACATCAAGCAAGAGCTGAAAGCATGAACCTCTCCTATCCTTATTATGGTCTACTTTCCAATATTAACTTCCCCCTTCTGTACTTAAGGCAGAAACAAAATGCCATTTAGTGCATGTTTAATAAATGTCATCCCTGTGTGCATTATTGGTTGCAAACAAGCTGCATTTGAAAAAAAATGGAGATTAATGAATGACCATTAGTGCACTTGACAGAATAAACATTGATGTATTGCATGCTGTACCTTACCTGAAAGGAAAGATATAAATGACTAAAATATAAATGGTTGCTAAAATAATAGATATGTTAATAGATATATTAACCTGAGAATAAACCATAATAAATAAATCAGTCTGGATGTATGGAGGTTGTAGGTCATACAGCGCATGCCACCTTTAATTTGCTGTGCTCAGTTTGTTATTTATTTTTCTTTTGGGGCATCTACAAGATTGTTAACATAAGCAATAGAAACCCATTCTGTTTCTAACAAAGCTTTCTCACTACAATATAAGCTTCCATTGCTCATAAAGAAATTTTGGTGTAATGCCTGTGATTTAAGTCCTCACATTAATTCTTTTAAGAGTTATATTTTTTAAAAATACTTCCATCACTGCTTCTTGTCCATACTAGGCTTCATCCATATTACCATAGTATATCTAAGAATTCTTTCCTCCTCTTTGACCATATTTTTTCATCACTGGTTTTTAAGAGAACCTGACAGCTTTAGGAAAGTATGTGCATAAGTCTAGCTTTACAATCAGGTTTTAATTAATCAATTTATTTTCAGTAACAAAAACTACAGAATATGGATAAGGGCAGCTAAAACAACATTTAAGGAAAAATAATACAGGCACTATTCCTTTTGGGAAAAAAATAAAGAATGCAATTGGCATAATGTCAAAAAAAATATATATATTGAACTTGGAATAGACCAGATTAAATACCCAACAGTAAGAAGCTAAAGATAATTTAACAAACCATTGCAGACATATTACTCTGGAGTCTTATAATGTTTAAAATTATAATTCTCCTAATATTGAAAATAACTCCTACAACAATGGGTACAATCCAGCTAGAGACGTGTATCTTAGGCCATACATATTTCAGTAGGATAAAGTCATTTCATTACAATACTTCGTATACATCTCAGTGCAGTATGTCCATGAGATCTCTATTTCTTTATTATTAATTAGAAGAGTAGAATCAGAGTAGAATCCCTTGTAGAGATACAGAAAAGTATGTTCCATTAAGTTCACTGTACCTAATTTATAGGCATATGACTGCGTTTATACTCAGTTGTACTCTCAGTGTGCACATGTATCACCTTTCCTGCGGGAGCTACATTGGCTGCCGATTTGCTTCCGGGTGCAATTCAAGGAGCTGGTTGTCACCTTTAAAGCCCTTCATGGCTTGGGACCATGTTATCTGTGGGACTGTCTCTCAGATACATTAATACATTATAATACATAATACAGTAATAACTGGTTCAGGAACCATTCATCAGTGAGTGAAAAAATAGCTAGTAAATTGTTTGGCCCACAAATAACTTGAGACCTTGTGCCTACTGGAAATAGGTGCAGCTCACGGAATAGTGGTATGTGGGAACACTTTGGAGTATCTGTAACTCACCGTGCTGCCACATTCTGGGAAATATTCTGGTTCTGTTAGATGCAAAAATGGTTTCTGGAGAAGGACCCTTTCTTAAAGACATTAAAACACCCTTTATTCAGATATCTAGGCCCTGAACCATGAAGGATTTTAAATTTAAATCTTGAATTACACTGGAAACTAACTTGGAACCAGTAAAGCTCTCAGAGGATAGGTGTTACATGGATGCCTTGAGCACACCCACAACTACTTAAATTACTGCATTCTGGAATAGCTGTAGCTTCTGAATGCTTTTTAGAAAATAAAGTATGTGAAAATAGTCCACCACTTAGAAATGCTTGCAATTTTAGAAAAATAGAGGAAAGTGGGCATGCAAAAAGAAAAGTTTTCTGGTAAATAAGGACCATGTACCCAATCAATCAAAGAAACAAACAAAAGGGAAACAATGACCATGGGCACTGGTTGATTCATGCAACACTATGGTTTACTAAGATATGTAAACTGAATCATTTGCACATAGAGAAGAATGTAGTTCTTATGTGAGCTGAATAGCACTGGCACTTCACATTTCACACTGACAAGTTTCTATCTAAGTAATTTTCTTTTTAAATAAATTTAACAGCATATTTTGCAGTGTTGTATCTGTTTTCCATGCAGTTTGATGCAGCACATCTGTTAAGTTACAATCTTATTCAGCAGCTATATTGGTATCCCCTTAAATTATAACAGCTCCAAAATATACTGTTAAATTATCTTCAGTGAACTAACTGTGAAAATAGATAAAACAATAATCACAAACGTTGTATTTGATGCTGTTTAATCAAATTTAAGTTTTGTTCTATGTCGACTTCTCTGTTGGAGAGTGATACAACCACATTACGTTTAAAGCAATATGTAGCCCTCTAACTATAAAATGTACCCTCCAATTAATTCTGACTGAAGATAGTCACCCTTTAAGTAAATAAATAATTTAGATTAAATTAAATCTATAATAAAATAAAATTTCACTAATATTCAGGCGTAATTCTCTTTTACAGTGACTCCATTTAAATCAGTGGAGTTTAATTTACTTATGATATGTTCTAAGTAGGGATAAATTGAATTCTACTAACTAATTATTTATGGATTGCAGCAGAAATGGTTGTTGTGAACCCTTTTTTGCGACAGTGCCTTACATGTTTTAACATGGAAAAACAAATCTCCCAACATAAGACAAATGACTTTTTTACTAAGTCATTTTTGTCTAAATTGATGGAAATCAATCTTCATCGAAAGAGACCATCCTACGCTTATTAACTCCTGACTCACACAAAGAGTCTACTTTTATCTATCTTGTTCCTAACACACTGACCTAGGAAACAAATGCTGGAGGCTACATGATAGAGGAAACTCATACATTCCTTGCCTGGTTCCCTTACTCCCAGGAAACTGTGGGATATAGTGCTGGACATGACGTTACCTTGGGTACATGACAGTCAGCCCCTAACCAGGCTCTGTTTTACAGGCTTTGGTGGCACCTTTATATTCTTGGTAAGATACGAACTTGTGGTAATTGGGGCAAGAATGGCAAACATATCTATGTTCTTTTCTTCCAAATCTTGTTTGACTTTTCTAAGTTTCTGTTTTAAAGAAAACAGTATAAGCTCTTGGGCTTATTTGGCACTATTAGTGTTTTATTGTTTAAGTGTCTGACTGACAGGGCATAGGAGCGACTACATCTGAAAGGTACTCTTTTACTTTTTTCCCTGCAGAATTCTAGGCAAAGTCTGGTGCTGGAGTTGGCTGTCATGTCCAAGGCTGTCAGCTTTTTTCTTCTTTTTTCTTCTTTTCTTTTGTTCATTTTCCTCGAAATCACAAGGGTATGATGAACTTCAGGGTCAGATGGGCTGTTTTGGACCAAACAGTTTGTTTAGGATATCACGTCTCTCTTTCAAAAACGAAAGTTATTTTTTTCTCCCCTGTTCCATACTTGATGTTGAGTTTGGCAAAAGTTCCCTTCACTACAAGATGAGTTCCACTACTTTGTTGGAGGAGCTCCTTATCCTTGAGTGAATGTGAATGTTATAATTGATCAGGAATAAAATAGTCCATCTTGCCTGCGTTTCATTTTACCTCGTTAAAAAAATAAAACCAATCCCTGGCTAATTAATTTAAATTTCTAAAACTTTACTTATAATGACCATTTGTTGCATCTACACCTTGCAAAATTATTTTGCCCATTATGGGAAAATGAATATATTTGTATATATATTTGTTTGTTCAAGTTACTCAATTTTTCATCTTAAGGATTTCATGCATGTCAATTGCATTATATATATATATATTTGGCAAATTAGAGGAATGTAAAGGCTACTGATTTCAGCCTTTTGTATTGTTATTAAATTGTGATTTAGAATGATGAAGATATTACCAAAATCCCTCTATTTTAATGGTCATGAGCAGGCAACTCCAGCAATTTATGTATAGTCTGACTTGTTTTAAAATAAGTACAATAGTAATATTTTCATTGCTTTTGAAGTAAATGAGATATGTAGCTCATCCACTTCTATTTACTTTGAAGTGTGAAGCTATGTATAGAGATTTTATTATTGACTTGTGACATCTAGCTTCATTATGATGATTTTTATATGATTGCATGATATATTCAGATTTCTTGTATCCTTCTTTGTATCAGAGTTTTCCTGATACTTCCCCCTTCCCCATTAATTCTATTATTTCTTAGAGTTTAAGATAGCATCTTATTTGTTATGGAGGTCAAATGTTTTATGAGCAAATTATTTAGAAGCTCATAAATGCTTTGAACTCTGCAAATTTTAACTGACAGGATCAAGGTTTTATTATTTGTTTTTAAGATAGATGGAAACTTTCTCTTTTATGACTCACATCACTGATTGTTTTTCATTACTGCTTTATTTGTCATTTTCTATATGCTAGATTATGATAGTGAAATATTCATTCAGGTCTCCCATTGCTATAACTTGTGTTCTACAATCTTGCAATTTGTTTCAAAAAAATACTTTGAAGTGTGGGTGAGATCTATCTATCTATCTATGTATCTATCTATCTATCTATCTATTTATCTATCTATCTATCTATCTATCTATCTATCATCTATCTATCTATCATCTATCTATCTACACACACATGCATATGTCTGTGTATGTGTGGGTATGGGTGTGGCATCATATGTTTTTATGTATATAATTTTTTGCCATTTCCGTTGTTTGTCTTCATATGTGTCAGTTAAGCTGTAGTTTTATTTCATTGTTATTGGCTCAGTGAATCCCTGTTTCCTTGATAATAAAACCCTGAATTCTAACATTCTAATCTATTGTTAATACTCTGGATTCATCCTTTTCCCCTGGTTTTCATTAGGTTCCGAGCTCATGCCCAAAGCCCTCTCCACTAGGATAGTGGGAGGCATTTGGTGGTTTTTCACACTTATCATCATTTCCTCGTACACTGCTAATTTAGCCGCCTTTCTGACAGTGGAACGCATGGAATCCCCCATTGACTCAGCAGATGACTTAGCAAAGCAAACAAAAATAGAATATGGAACTGTTGAAGATGGAGCAACCATGACCTTTTTTAAGGTAGGACCTTTAAAATTAATTAATGAGAGGGAGGGAACTCTATGTTTTCTTTTACTCAACAAATTAGCAGGCAGGAAAGCCCTTTCTTCACCTAAGTTATTTTTAAATCTGGGTGGGGTATTTGTTTCTGGCATATTTGAAGATATAGGTTATATTTGTACATAAATAATTTACTTTTGAAGTGATAGTTGTTGTTAACATATTTATCCTGACTTTTTCATCAAGGGACTAATGAAAAAGCAGGACAAAGGATACTTCTGCTGGATTCTCTTTGTTTTATTGTAACATATATTTACCGATGAATCAACTTGTATTATTTTATTACTTAGAAACATCAGATCTTGGTTGGACATTTGACCAATATGTTTCTGATGTACTAAGGCAGTACCAAAGTGATATCCTTATTTGCATTATACTTGGCATAAATTACTAAATAGTAATTATTATTTTTTTTTAAATAGAACAATATAAGAATCATCTTATTGGTAAACCCTGTCCTGATATATTCAATTTCATTAGACCTTGAAAAAGTTACCAGTTAGAATGCAGTATTCAGCTTCATATGTCAAATTTGTGTGAGCCTGAACTGCTTCTTAGAAGTGGACTGAGGTACTGGATAATACCCCTTGCCCATTAAAAAAATAAAAATAAAAAGCAATAATACTTGCTTTTGTCAGCATGAATTCATTTATTAGGGTCTGATCCATCTGACTTTTGTAATGTTTTTAGCATTTTTAGAAACTTTCTCATGAATTCAATAAATAGTCCAGAAATACAGATATATATACACATTCTCAACAACGGCATAGAAGCAACAAGCTCTAGAAACATGAGGCTGGATGTTTCCATCATTCTCAGCTTCCTCACTTGCTGTTCCTGTGAAGTTGTACTGCGAATGGAAGCTAACTTCAAAGATAAGATTGAGGTTGCTCCTAACTTTGTATGCATGTGTATGGGAAGTTAACTGTAAGAGAACAAGCTGCGACTATATCCTAAAACTTCTTTATAGCTACTCATTTGTTGTTATTATTTCAGTTTCATTTATTTTCCTGCTTGTGAGCTACAATGGTGTTGGCATCATCCTTTCATTTCTGAAGAAACAAATATCTAGTTGCACTGAAGGTGGATAAGCTGCTGTTATTTTAAAATATGTGTGGGTCATTCACTTCTCAGGGCAAACTGTTAATATTTTCAAATGGATTTAAACACTCTACCTCTGGGGAATTGGGAACAGCTGACTTTGTTGGTCTGTTTGATTGAAAGAAATATAACAGCATAAGGCAATTTATATGAAAGGTTTGAGAAAAAAATTGATAGACTTATGCAACTGCTAATTGCATATATATTTTTGTTCTTATGACCTATGAGTATCCTGATATTTGCAAACACAGGTGATAACTTTCAAAATTAATTATTATTCTGGTGACCTAATAGTTTGTCTGAATTTTGTCTGACTTTATGAATAATTTAGCTATTTCTGCTGATACTACAAGAGTTAAATAAACATAAACCAAGCTCTGGTGGAAATTCAATTTACTCTAGAAATTAAAACTAATTAATATTTCACTGCCCAAAAAGAATGAGAAATGCTTTTACTTGTGGGTTGTTTTGCAGAAGATGTATACAGCATCTTAATGAAAATTTTATGAGGAAAAAAATACTCTTATTTAGTAGGAACTAATCAATTATAGCGACCGTAATGGTTTGGGGCATTAAAACTGTCAGAACACAAATAGGGGAATGTTTGAAGAGCTTTTTTTTTTTTTTTTGGTCTTTAAAGAGACCATATGATTAACCTCCCAGAGAGTATAGATGACACAGATAATTGATTCTCCTTTACCAAAGAAGAATAGAGGGCTTTAATTTACTGTCATATTTATTTTGATCTTGTAAAGAACGTCAATCATCTATTCTATCTGATTGTATGTCTGAGAGGAAAAGCAATGTTTTGGAGTCCAATTGTCAGAACTACTATTCCTCCTAAACTCTTAAAGAGCAGGGTTCTTTTTCTTATCTGATGCTATTTATTGCTTCTTTTCTGTTCCCTGATTACAGATTCTATTTTACAATGTTTTTTAATTTTATTTTTTTCCAAATTATTGCTTTCTATGCATACATATTAAAAGTTGAACCCAGTAGTATCTATCACATAAGAAAGCAGATAAAGTAAGATGATGAGAGGAGAGGGGAGGGAAGGGAAGGGAAAATAGATAAGATAAGAAGATAATTTTTATTGTCACTTTTTTACTGGCCCACATTAAAAATGAAATTCTGTTGCCTGCACTCAAGAGAAAGTGTGTATCTATCCATACACATACATAACACTCATATACACATGCTATATACATATATAAATATGTACCTGAACCCATACATGTATATATTAATCACTGCCCATTTTGAATACATAGTGGAAAGAGAAAACTTGAGAGTTCACAAGATTGATGCTATGTGAAATTGTGACTGAATTTGGATGTTTTGCTTCGGATACCACGAAGCCTCCTCCCAGAAGGTAACAAGGAAAACAGGTCATGAAGAAGATGTATAATGTCCCAGACAATCCTGCAGACTCTGCTTAAGCATTGCTTATATGCTATGTCCTGGATAGAAGGAAGTGAACTACCAATGATCTTTTCTGTCATCCAAACCACTTTCTGTACCGCCTTCCTGTCTGAAGCAGTAAGCAGTGCAAATATGGTGTAAAATTGCAGTTGAACATATTTTAAATCCAAAGATGGAATACAATTTTAATTAGTATTAATTTATTTTATATTGGAGTTAGAATTAATTTTATTCAAGAATTGGAATAACAAAAGTATAGTCTGTTAAATTCTTGTGTAGTGCAGTAAAACATACATTCAATGTGTGGCTCAAATTATTCCATATACAATGGAGTGAAAAGTAGATGTCTGCCAAAATTACTCTCCTTAGAAAATAGGGGCTGCTAGCTTCTAAGCCTATTCCCCCCCCCATAAATATAGGTGCAAAATTATAATGTTACCCTGTTAACCCCAAAATAAGACATCCCCTGATAATAAGCCCAATTGGGCTTTTGAGCACATGGCAATAAGGCCAAGCACTTATTTCAGGGTTCAAAAAAATATAAGACAGGGTCTTATTTTCGGGGAAACATGGTAGTTATATGGTAAAAATTCTGAAACAAGTCTCCTAATATGATAATCCTGGAATTTGTAATTAATTTCAGGACTGACTTAGTTTTTCCATATAAGAAAGTAACATTTTTTTCTTTTCTCCATGCATTACTTTTCCTAATTTTATTTATGTAGCATAATTAAGTAGATGTCATAGCTGCCTGAGTAATTGCATTCATATTTGTAATTCAATCATAAGAGGAATATTTGGTCCTGAAAATGAAAGTTCACTCCTTATTGACATGGCATAAGAAAGATAGTAGTAGAGTGGTTATGAGTGTCTCCTATTAGAGAAAGATTTTTTTTTAAGTAAAAACTAAGCAAAACAGCCTTATTCTAACATAACATAGTGCAAATATCTGCATTCTTTGGGTTAGATGAAAATATAAAACCTCAATAATAACAGGATCTGTCAAAAACCATGAGACATTATAGCTGCTACTCTGAATCACTGTAATTCCTTTTGAAAATAGATGATAGATAGATAGATAGATAGATAGATAGATAGATAGATAGATAGATAGATAGATATTGAACATTTCAGTATCTATCAATAACAAATTAGAGGTTGAAAACTCATTTTTAATATATTATTTGGAGGCTTGACATTTGGATGCTGGATGTTTGTTGCCTCTTGCATGCCTTTTCTTCCTGAACATCTTTCTCAACCTTAAGAACATTAAGAGATGATGGTTGTGAAATTTTGGGAACTGAAGTCCATATATCTCAAAGTTGCAAAAGCTGAAAAAGATTGATCTAAAGTATCATTTGTGTATAGGACAGGGTAGCCAGATGGTTCAGAGCTTAGCTTTGACCATTAATAACATAACCCCCTGAAAAGTTCAGTGTTTTTTCCAGTTCCCTAACATTTCTGAATATCACGTAATGGTTTCTACTTTTAAAAGTGATGTTATAAAGGATTTCTTAAATCTTGCATATCTTTTAATTAGTGCTCATAATATCAGTACATCTAACATACTGTAATACGTTATGTGAAAAAATATAAATGAACTATAATAGTTTAAGAATTTCTCACTTTTCATCCTGCTTATGTTGGTCAAAATCTGTATGCAACTTTTTTGCAGTGACAAAAGTCTTTTCGTCTGCCAAAAAGTTGATAACCAACTGCAATACTGAAAAATCATTTCCTTGGTAGATAAAATGAAGCAACAATTTTTTTCTAGGATCAGCATAAATCAGATAAAAATAGAGGATAGAAAATATCTTCAGTAGCTCTGGTTCCACAAATACATTAACTGGCATTACCTTTCATTAGTAAACACTGAGCCCATTGCAGACTTAACTCAGCAAATGCCCTCCTCAACACGGGAAAAATGATCGTGAAAAATAAGGCGGCCTTTTATGAATTCTGTTAAGCAATATTAATCATCTAAAACTTTGTGAAAATTACAGTCTTCTCCTGAATTGTATCCATTCATTGGAAAAGTTAACCTGCTTATACTCCAATAATATTAGAAGAAGGAAGGAGGGAGGGAGGGAGGGAGGGAGGGAGGGAAGGAAGGAAGGAAGGAAGGAAGGAAGGAAGGAAGGAAGGAAGGAAGGAAGGAAGGAAGGAAGGAAGGAAGGAGAGAGAAATCATAGTGTTGGCAGGGATCATTTAAGCACCTGTTCAACTCCTCTCCCCTCCAGTGCAGGAATCCCACTGAAGTCTCTGCTTAAATAATTCAGCAAAAAAAAAAAAAAGAAAGAAAGAAAGAAAGAAAGAAAGAAAGAAAGAAAGAAAGAAAGAAAGAAAGAAAGAAAGGAAAAGTCCTTTCTCAGTAATTTACTGAATTTTATGAAATTCCTAATCTGAATCTGCCTTTCTATACTTCTCCGTACCTACTTTGTGTCCTGAACTAAGACAGGTGATTTCTTTCTTCTGATACTTTTTCTGAAGGCTAAAAGTGAAATTGTCCTAGCATCTCCTTATTGAACCTTGGATAATCCTGCTACCTTTCTTTATATATTTTGTATGTACAGGATTCATCCTGTATTAATCCTTCTTTAAGTGTGTGTTCTAGACTTAGACTTAGATCATGGGTGTCAAGCTCGATCATGTCATATGATGTATCGTGACTTATCATGATGTTTTTTGCCTTTGCAGAGCTGGGGTGGGTGTGGCCTGCACGTGGCGCATCCTACCCTCGGGCTGCCAGTTTGACTGGCCTGACTTAGATCTTCTGAATAGGATCTAACCAAAGTACTCTACAGTGAAACTATTATTCTCCATAATTTGAAAGTATTATTGGTGTAGCCTATAGCTTTGTGTAACTTTTGAAGGCCATGTTATATGAGGTATCAGTCCAATTATCACCCATTCCATACCTGAATATAGGAGGTTCTCAACTTACAACTGTTTGTTTAGTGACCATTTGAAGTTACAGTGGCATTGAAAAACGTGACTTATTACCAGTTCTCAGTTATGGCTCTTGCAATATCCCCATGGTTAGAATTCAGATGCTTGGCAACTGGCATGTACTGATGATGGTTGCAGCATCCTGGGCTTATGTGATTGCCATTTATGACCTTCATAACTGGTTTCTGACAAGCAAAGGCAATGAGGGAAGCTGGGTTTATCTTAAAATCCACACGATTCACTTAAGTGCAGTAATTTGTGTAATATCCATGGCAAAAAAGATTGTACAATTGGGCACAATTCATTTAACAACTGCTTTGTTTAGCAATGGAAATTCTTGTCTGAATTATGATTATAAGTCAAGGACTATCTGTATTTGCTTTTTTCTGAAATGAATAATTTACTCTTGTTTCTTTTAAATATTATTCTAATTTTTAGTCTACAGTGCTTCTTTAACAAATAATGCCCTTCTAGGGCATCATCTATCCATTCGTGTGATCTACGTATTTTATAAATATTCAATTAATGCAACTGTCGTGGGTTAGGAATACCTTCAAGAATATTATTCATTCATTTATAGCTGATTAACAATGTGCTAGAATGGAACACAATTGTTTCATATACTTATTCACTTAATTGTGCCATATTATTTAACTAATGGAGTTAATAGCATATACATATTAATTAGAGAAAATATCTATTATGTTCTCACAAAAAGTCCTTTTAGTTGTTGTTTAAGAAATTTTGTCTCGTTTCTTAATTGATGTAGCATAACCACTATCAGCTTTCTTTTTCAATTTTAAAGAAATAATTAAATCTACTGTACAGTATGTAGATATTAATGTCCAGGGTCAGAAACTTTTTCAGATTCTTTTTCCAGTTTGAATATAAGATATCTAAAATACAATATTATGCTCACTGATTTTCTAAATGTTTGTAGAAATTCTACTATTTTATTTTATTTTATTATTTTGTTTTATTTTATTTTATTATGTCTGGCTTTATGGTTATAATAAGATGATTTGTTTTGAGTCCCATAAGTAAAAAAGGTATACAACAAGCTATTAACGTACATAGAAAAGTACAAGTAGCATGGGTTATCATTATATACATTATACACAGTGGAAGTCATAACTGCCAGTTCTTTAGCTGGCATTGAGTTCTTCTCAGGAATCTATGATATCAAAAATGTGTTGTCCTTATATATGTGCAGATCCAAGGAGTGTGGCCTTTTGTAATTGACAGATAGAAATTTTGTTAATGCACATATTTTCTAAATGCTATCCAAGAAACTGTCCTAGGATCCCCATGGCTGGTTTATGCCATAATCTTTCAATTTTCATATATTGATATTTTATGATCTTCTCCAATTCTTTGTCTCCCATTCCACATTGATTATCCACAGCATCTTCTTTTCAACCACAATTAAATCAGGTGTGTTATGGAACAAGACTTCACCAGTTTATATTTGGAAATCCCACAATAATTTTACCTGCTGATTTTTGACTACTTAATCAACTCTATATTGACAACAATTTTTTTGTTACTGTTACATGAGAAACTTTACAGATGTGACATTCCACTGAATAATTTTGGGGACTGCATTATATTGTTTCTTGTGTGATCTTCTTACACAAGCTGAATATATGATGTATTGTTTATTCTGCTTCTTCGAATGATCTGCACTTTGACTCATTTGATTATTTTTTTAAAAAAATTCAGCCTTAATTGCATTGTTCAAATAGGTTTCTTTTGAACAGCCAAAGTCAAGTCTTTGGTTTCTTTTTTTTTTCTTTTTCTTTTTTTTAATATTCCAGTTGTAAGTCCTTACCAGGGCTTATACACCTGCCCTCTATCTTTTGTAGAAATAGATCCTGTAATGCTTTTCTTTGCCAATATTCTGTTTGTGTTTTTATTACATGACTTAAATAGTCACTTTTTGTTTCCTATATGTTTATCAAGTTCCAATTTTTAGTTTACATCAATTCTTGCTTTTGGCTATCTTTTATATAATCAGCCAATGTACACTTTTCTTCACTCACGTAATGCATAGTGAATATCATCAGTTTTCTTGTTTTTTTTTTAAACCAAACTGTCCAGTTAAGATTGTATTTAGTTAATAATCCCAGTAATGGCTTAGGCAATGATGGCTTTGATGGTCTTTCCATTGTTCAATTTTGCCTTTAGCAATTTTTTAACCCTTTGGATGTATTCTTTACTAATCACATTTTCAATTTGTCCATATTTGATGCAGCAGTGGGTTTCAATTTTTTTTACTACCGGTTCTGTGGGTGTGGCTTGGTGGGCATGGCATGGCTTGGTGGGCATGTCAGGGGAAGAATACTGTAAAATCTCCATTCCCATCCCATTCCAGGGGAAGGATACTTTAAAATATCCATTTCCTCGCTAATCCAGGGGAAGGTTACTGCAAAATTCCCTTTTCCTCTCAATCAGCTGGGACTCGGGAGGCAGAGAATAGATGGGGGTGGGGCCAGTCAAAGGTGGTATTTACCAATTCTCTGAACTACTCAAAATTTCCACTACCAGTTCTCCAGGACTGGTCAGAACCTGCTGAAACCCAATTCTGGATTTAATTTAAATTTAAAAATATTGGTTTATGATTTAGTTAAAGAGATACATACTGTTTGTAAACAGGTAGCATATGGAATGGCTGTAATCAAAAGAATATAAAATACCAATTTATATTCTAATGCAGGGGTGCCAAACTCACATCGTCATGGCGGCATCACGTGACATAGCGGGACTTTTTCCACCTTCACTAAACCTGGTGTGGGTGTGGTCAGCGTGTGATGCATCTGACCCACAGTCCGGGAGTTTGACAGCCCTGTTCTAATGCAAAGAAATAAGGGACACAATAGCTCAGCGGTTAAAGAAGTTGACCTTGTCAATTAGAGAGCTGACAGCCTGGGTTTGACACTCAAGTTTTGTGCAACAGGGTGAGCTTCCATTATTTGTCCCAGCTCTTGCCCACCTAGCAGTTTGAAAACATGCAAATGCAAGTAGATCAATAGGTATCACTTTGGTGGGAAGATACCAGTATATATGTGCCTTTGGTTGACCACTTGACCATGGATATTGTCTTTGGATATCATTGGTTCCCTCAACTAAAAAACAGAGATGAGGATCATGCTCTACAGTCAGAACTGACTGACAAGGAAACCTCTACCTTTTTACCTTGCAAAGAAATAACAGAGCTTAATAATGCTGAAGCTACCACCCAATTGCTACTATATATTACTAAGAAAATACTCAAGGTTTTGCAATCTAGAGCTTCAAAATGCAAATAGAAACTGGATGTATTCTAATATATTAAATGTATTCCCCGCTGTATACCTACTAAGTGCAGAGGTATCAGATTGAAGGCAATGTCTATGAAAGATACACCATCAGAAAAGCTGAACAAAGCTAAATGAATACTTTTGAATTGTAGCATTAAAGTAATTTATTTAGAATTCCTTGTACAGCAAGACAAACAACATATCCATACTAGATGAAGTAAATCTAGACTGATTACTGGAAGAACTATTAATGTGACTAGAGCTATAATATTTGTGACCTATAATGTAAAGCCAATTTCCTGATACAGGGAAACATGAAAAACAATAAAAATCAATCCAAGATGAGGTGGCTTAATATTATAACTGATGATTCAGGCATTAGCTTACAGGAACTCAAACAAGCTGTTATTGAGACAGTCCTTGTGAAATCATTTCTATTGGCTCATGAAGAAATGGAACAATTGAGCATCCAAATAAGTGGTTTCTGGATTTCTGCACTTTCTGCCCTCCTTTAGATATACTGTTGTAAAGGTATAGTAATTGCCCAGTTTGGGTCCCCACCCCTTATAATGCTGTCTCAATGCAGCATTATACAACTCTTTGTACACTGAGTTCTGTAGTCAACAAAACCATGCCTCTTCCATGTAAGCCCTAGCAACCATTGAGTACAAAGTACAGAAGAGAGTAGAAAATACTGGAAAGACTGTATGTTATTGGGTTTATAGGAATAGGTTGTTCCAGAAAATTAGCAGATCCTGTAATGCTGAATGCCTGGAGGGGGCAGTGGATTTTAATGCACACTTCCCAACAAGCTGTGCCAATTCAATTCTTTGAACTGAGGGGAGGGAAGGCACCCATTGTGCTGTGCATACATGCAATCTCTGACTCAGTGCTTGCATACAACGGAAAATACTTATTCTTACTGTACAGAATTCCCCCAATTTTAGCAGCTCACCACAATTTAACTGTTTTGAGCCCTTCTCCTTACACATGCGTAGCCACTGGAAAATGTAAACCACAGAAGGCAGATGCAGATAGTGAGAATGTAAGAAATATTTCACTTATTTAATTGTTGAAGGCAGAAAACTAGGAAATCTATGGGGTTTGTTGATATCCCTGTTTGTCTGTTAGATGGAAATAGAGAGAGGAAAACAGCTGAAAGAATCATGCATTCTAAACTGATCACAAGCAAGAAATGTACACCTCCAGTTTTTTGATAGGTCCATATCATTTTGGCTTTGTTCACTCATCATTCAAAAGAGAATTTTTTTTAACTTTAGTTTGGAACTGATCTTAGAAGTTTTTGGTATATACACAAAATATTAAATATTTTTTCTTAATGATGAAGGCATAGTTTAAAATAGTGTTCCCAACCTTTTTTTGGCCATGCCACACCTAAGCATCTCTAAAATCCTGATCCCCCCGCCCCCGGTGACATAGAATTCTTACAATTCAAATGCACTTTAACAAAGACAACAATAGGTAAATGAAACACAGCTGTTTCATCACAAATATATAAGAACAATTAGTGGGCTTTAAAAATTCAGTTAATAGCTCATTTTTGAATTTCCCCCATTAAAAATCAAATTGCCCCCCTCTTGGGAACCACTGATTTAAAACCTTGTGGTTAGAATGAGTATTTAGGAATTTTTGATTTCTATATTGACAAACCTGCAGAATAAAATAAAATTTATCTTTAAATGGGTATTGTATGACAATTTTTGTGTACATGAATTTAAATGTGTTTTTCTCTCTCATGTTTAGATATAACATCTTTTGTTTTCATACCAATAAAATAAATGGTTAATTCATTTCCTTTGTACAATATACATACCGGGTACATCTTATACTCTGCTTTTACAAAATTTATACCTAACTTATGATTTATTCTTTTTTAAAAAAATAGGTATAAGTTGTGATCAACAAGTAGTCTTTCTTTCTTTCTTTCTTTCTTTCTTTCTTTCTTTCTTTCTTTCTTTCTTTCTTTCTTTCTTCTATCTATCTATCTATCTATCTATCTATCTATCTATCTATCTATCTATCTCCCATTTAATACAGCGTAATTTGGCTTTAATCTGACATTGACAAATGTTTTTCTAACATGCATTAAAAATAGCAAATGTTGTTCTAAAAGTGCTGCTCTAGCTAATTTATTTTATACTGAACTATCTATCTATCTATCTATCTATCTATCTATCTATCTATCTATCTATCTATCTATCTATCTATCTACCTACCTACCTACCTACCTACCTACCTACCTACCTACATACATACATACATACATACATACATACTGTGTTTCCTCGAAAATAAGACCCTGTCCTATATTTTTTTGAACCCCGAAATAAGCGCTTGGCCTTATTGCCATGCGCTCAAAAGCCCGATTGGGCTTATTATCAGGGGATGTCTTATTTTGAGGGAAACAGGGTATCTATCTATCTACTATATCTATCTATCTATCATCTATCTATATTGGAAGAAATTAATAAAGAAAAGGACAAGGGAACAGAACACAGGTTTGTTACAATAGCTTCATACAACTATCTGAGTTTTTAAAGTGACAACTTTTTGATATGGGGCTAGAGTATTAATTCTTTCTGTTAAATAATAAAAAAGCCAATCTTTGAGACTGAGAGAGTTAATATTGTAGGTTCAGGTCATAATTTCTTTTCAACGGCAATGTATATTTTTAACTATAAATAAAACTTTTATAAATCCAAAATTCTTCAAAAACTGATTAATTACGGATTTGGGGTAAATAATACAACACATCAATAATATTTTTGTACCTTATTTTCCTTTCCCCAAATTATATTAAGAATTTGAGAACAGAATGAGAAAATACTAGAAAGGCTGTATCATTATTTTCAGAAAATTAGCAGATAATATTATCAATAATAACCAGAAAAACAACACAACCATAGGAAATGACTTAGTTCACTCAAATATAACTCTTCTTAAAGTTCAGTTCAATAACCAAGAAGGCAAATCTAACTATTTAATCTCATCATAATACATACATTAAAATTCTTTAAAATGCAAGAGCATTTTTCATTTTTCTTACCAGAATTGTTGATATTTCTTTACCAGTTGTTGTAGATAAAAGATAGTGCTGCCCTGTGGCATTCTGAGATATTTTTTAAAAAATCTGGAACCAAAGTGGCCTTCAATTTTGTAGCCTACATAAAATATTCTTACCTATTGTTGTTCAGCAGCTTGAAGACAATTGTTGCCAGTCTTGATATTTCATCTATATATATTGTGCAATTAGTCTAGCCCACATATAGATTAATTTACAAATACATTTTAAATTTTAGTCTCTATCCTTTAATAATACTATTCTAGTTTCTAGAAGTGATGTGCTATTGATAAGAAATGTAGAAGAGAAATTGGATGCATTGCATTTTCTAACATGAACAATTTTTCATTCATAAACATAATGCACAAAAGCATCACAAAGGCAAATCTGCTGAGTGTGTTGAAATTGTGCTACTGCTAGTTTCTTTTTAGATTTCCCCTAAGAAAACTACTTTCTTTACTGTAATTTAAATCTTAATGTGTTTCCCAAAGTGGATGAGTGGTTTGAAAATAAATAAATATATATATTTGGCAAACATCTAAAGAATGTCCTTTGTGTCATATTCCTAATGAATTTTGATTGAAGAAGCATGTGTTGCTGTCTCTGAATTATAATTACAGCTATGCAAATGGGAAGCATATACTTGCCAACATAATTTTAATATGCCATTAGTTATTGCATTGTGCAATATGAATTGCTTGAACACAAAATCAAGAACAATCTCTTACATGTTTATAGTTGTTAGAAACATGCTTTGGTTTTCTTTTGCTTGCATGCATTCAAAGTTTATTTATTAAGGACAAAATATGAGCAGTTATTTTGTTATATAAATATATTTATATATACCAAGTACCCAGTGGTGGGTTTCAAAATTTTTTACTACCGGTTCTGTGGGTGTGGCTTGGTGGACATGGCATGGCTTGGTGGGTGTGGTTTGGTGGGCATGGCAGCGGAAGGATACTGTAAAATTTCAATTCCATCCCCAATCCAGGGGAAGGTTACCACAAAATCCCCATTTCCTCCCAATCAGCTGGGACTTGGGAGGCAGAGATGGGGGTGGGCCAGTCAGAATTTTTATTACTGGTTCTCCGAACTACTCAAAATTTCCACTACCGGTTCTCCAGAACTGGTCAGAACTGCTGAAACCCACCTCTGCATGTACCCTTCCATGATATTCGTCTTATAGTTTATGTTTATTTTTATAATATTTGACAGACTGAGGATAAATTCATAATGAATTTCCTATTTCTTTCAAATATGTAAAAAAAAAACAAAAAAACAAAGATTTCTATGTCCCTTTCTTTCCACTCCCTCAAGTAAATGTACCTCAGTGAAGAAAACATCATGCCATTCCTATTTAGGCAAAAATTATACAAAACACAGAAAAAGAGTAAGAAGTGAATAAAATAATGTAAAGAAAGGAAATATAACAAGAGGGAGCCTGGCTAAAACATGTTCACAACAGCACCTTTCACTATATTTCTGTATACCTTTCTTTCCTGTCAAACCATGCTTGTTTTCCTCATATCCGTGCATTGCCTTGCTCTTTTTATGAATTTAATCACTCCTAGCCTACCACAAATTTCTCAGTCTCATCCTTCTTCTAAACCCTTTTGCTTTTCCTTTGTTTATTCATTTAGCTGTTTAATCATTATTCCTTCTCTTTTTAAGTACTTCAGTATAATTTTTTGGGTCCAAGTCCCTCACATTTCTTTTCACTCAACATTTATGATTTATTTTTGATCTTATCTCTCTCTCTCTCTCCCTTTTTTGGCTATGCAAGTGCACTTGCAATTCATTTTACTCTTATGTTTCTCCTGACACAGAAAATTGTCACTTCCATGGACAATCTGGTCACTTCCAGACTACAAATTGTCACTTCCATGAGCAAACACTCATTCTTCACAATAGATAATATAATTGCCAGTAACTTTCTACTAGCATTTGTGTATCTTAAAATTTCACTATCCATTTTATTCTACCTCTAGTAACATTACAGGTGGACAGGTTAGAAAAAAATAGATTCTCAGCTTTAGTTATACCCATGCCCCATCCCCCGCTAAGTATCTAGGATAATACCACTCAGGTTTTGCCCCATTTTGGCTAATATGTCACAAGCATGACCCAATTTTGCTGAAGCAGGTGTATACTATTTTGTGCAAATCAACATCTCTGTTTACATGTTGCCCTTAGCCTACCAACTAAGAGTACTATCATAGTCAGATGTATCTGATGAAATTTGATTTTGGAGTAAAAATACATTATGGCTGGAATGTCCGATAGTTGTTTTATTGTGTCGTTAGCATTCCAATTTATTGGAACCTTCTATAAGACTGCTAAGGAATCAACCTGCTATTTCCCTAATTCACCTGCTCATTAAAGAATCATGGCTGTATTTTCTTTCTGGCAGTACTCCAGTGTATGATTTGATTTAGTTCCTTGCAGTGCATTTCCAAAGGTGTGATTAAACTAAATAACCTTTCTGAGGACATATTTTAGTATTCTTTGTTCTTATGCATCCTGTACATTTCAGAATTTTTTCTTTTCAAGAAGCCAAGTGGGTTTTTTTAAAAAAAATAAAATTCAATTTATTTCAGTGAGTCTACTAAGTGGGAGTAGGTTTGGATCCAACTATTTATGCTGTAGAAGTCACATTACATCTAATCTGCTCCCTATTTCACATGGCACAGTCACAAAATAGTAATATCAGAAACCAAAAATAACAATAAATTGTCTGCTTTTTGCTTTTTATTCTAATACTTTGGCAAAATGGAGCATTCTTCCTGGACTGAATGCTTGGGCAAATTGCTTGATATTATTTTGATTCCTTGGGCAAATTCAAGCATCATGTGATTCATCTTCAGTTAATTCTCTTTTCCTTTTCTTCTGCCTGAGCTCTTGAACTCCTGTCTGCTCAGAACAATTCCAAATTCCTCAGAGCAGGTTTTAAGAGCATGAAGATGATTGAGGGGAAGACGAAACATTGTTCATAAAATATTTATAACTCATGAACACAGACACCATCCTCAAATTATTTTATGTTGACTAAAGTCTTAAAGTGTTACTTATATCTAATAAATATCTAATAGAGAGATGAGCCTGGTGGCGCAGCAGACTAAACTACTGTTAAAAGTAGCATTTAGCTGCCAGCTGCCTGCAATTACTGCGAGTTCAATTCTCACCAGGCTCAAGGTTGACTCAGCCTTCCATCCCTTCAAGGTAGGTAAAATGAGGACCCGGTTTGTGGGGGCAATAAACTGACTTTGTATAAAATAGAACACCACTTAGGGAGGCCCAAAAAAGCCCTACTAAGCAGGTATATACAAAAGTATGAAGGCTATTGCTTAATGCATTGTAAGCCGCCCTGAGTCTCCGGAGAAGGGCGGCATATAAATCAAACTAATAAACAGACAAATAAATAAATAAATAAATAAATTATTCTTTCCTAGAATATACTTGGTAGAGATTAAAGACCTAAACTACATGATCAAATTTGATTGCTGACAAAATGATTTTATATACCGGTATTTTATATAAGTAATATAAAAAAGAAGAAGGAACACAGAAAATTATAAAACAAGGAAAAAAACTAATTCAAAAATAAATTTAAAATATACAGCCATGTATTTACAGACATACATGTACATCAATAAATGAAAGTCATTAATTCGATCAATTAATAATATTTATTTGGTTAATGACCAGCAACAAGAGTGAAGCAAATGAATACAATAATATACTAACAATTAGCAAAATAAATCAGATAAGTATAACATTCACTCAGATGAAATAAATTCACTCATGATTCTGCATACCACTAAATAATTGGAGATCTATGTTGGTCTTGCAAAAGTGTATAAACATCTGAAAATAGTTGAGTTAGTGCATGCAATAACTTCTTTCCCAAACTGAACAATATCCTATATATTTTAGTCTCTAACATCATAAAACCATAAGTCACAAGTTAATTTTTTTTTTAAAAAAAACTATGTTAAAAGGCTATAAGAGCCTACTGGTTAACAGTAAATGTAGATAAGGTTTTTTCTCTAACTGAATAAGATAATTTATCCATGTCAGAAAAATATGTCAATTTTACCTATTCCTCTATTATGGGTAATGTCCAATCTTTCCATCTCTGCATACAATAATCTTGCTGCTATGATCATATATTGAAATAATCTTCCATGGTTTTTTTTTTTCAAATGTTTATCCATTATTCCTCAAAAGAAAAGTTCTGGCTTTAATTAAATATTGATCTTTAAAATCCTTATGTATTTCTATCCATTTTCAAAGCTTTTTTATATTTACATCAAGCACGGTAAAATGTCCCTTCATGCTGTTCACATTTCCAACATATGTTTGAAGTGTCTATGGAGATTCTCAGTCATCCAGGTCATGGTTGTCCCAAAGGTGCTTTTTCAAAAGGCAGCTGGACTTCCTTTGTTTTTCCTTGAAGATATTTTGTTTCTCATCCAAGAAGCTTTTTATGATACTGTACATTATGTAACTTGTTTCAAATTTGAACAAAAGTTTGTACATTTTGACAATTACACATTCATTGTCAGTACCGTACACAATTGTATTTCAAATTTTGACTTACTTTGCTCTGTACCACAAGTCTTTTTATCCATTTTAAATAGCTGAGATAAATATAAATGGGGGACCATTGAGGTTGTGGGTAGAGTTAACCGGCAATATTAACCATGGCACCAGAAGTTGTATTAGCCTCCTTCCAGCTATCAGGAATCTTTCTGTTCTGCAAAATAGTACTTATTGTTTTTTTATAAAGGTTGTAAACGCTCATTTTCAAAACGTTTGTAATAGAGGCTGGCAGTCCATCTGGACCAGGTACCTTTCCTATTTTAATCTTTATTTGCAGCTCTGCACAGCTTCTTTATTGTTATAGGTCTATTCAAAATTTGATTATCTGTAATTTTAGGTGAATTCTGTTTATGTAATTATTCATCCATTTTCTGAAGAAATTAGTGTAATACTGATGAAACACTTTTTGCATCTTCGTATTATCTATTATTACAGTATTCCCTTTCTATAACTTTAATATCACTTTCTTTGTCTTTGTCTTTTTTAAACTTCTATGCCATTTATCTCACTGGTTTATTTGGAAATTCAAAATTTCTTTGTTTTGCATTGTTCATCTTTATCTCCCTCTTACTTAGATAATTGCTCGGTAAAAACGTAATGTGATAACTTATTGTTATTGCCCCTAGAGATTTCTAAAATTCTTCAAAAACATTTTGTCTCACCTTTTCTTTTTAAATTCACTATTCCATTGTATAAAATAACATCTTAAAGCTTTCCTTGCATCCCAAATCATCCTCACTTTTTAAATCTTTAGTAAGATTATTCTAGAAAAATTACTTTAACTTGTTTTTTCCAATCTTCCTTTATCATATCTTTTAGTGATAAGATCTCATTGTCTCCACCTAAAAGATCCATTTCTCCTTTTAAAAGTTGAAATTTAAAGTCACTAGATTATGTTACCTCCCTTTCGCTTAACTTCCACCACAATGTAGCTGCCATTGTCATCTATCAATACAAATTTTGAATGTAATGGGCAGATTATATGCAAAACAACTTCTTTTTTCCCCATCAAACTTGCTGAAATATTTTTCCAGGTTGTTTTTCCAGTGGTGAAGTGTAAATTTTGTTACTATCGGTTCTGTGGGTGTGGCTTGGTGACGGGGTAATGTGACTGGGTGGGCGTGGCCAACTTTTTTTTGTTTACTTTTAAAACCATTTTTTCTACAACCTCTTTGGCCGAATGGATCTTTTAGGTGGAGACAATGAGATTTTATCACTAAAAGATATGATAAAGGAAGATTGGAAAAAACAAGTTAAAGGATTTTTTTTAGAATTTTTCTAGAAAAGAGGTTATTAAAAAATGCTTTTAAAAGCTTCTGCCGATTAGACAACTCAGCTGGGATCGTCAGAGGCTTTTAAAGAAAAAAAGCCTCTGCTGATCAGGCAACATCTGGGATCGTCAGAGGCTTTTAAAAGCATTTTTTCTATAACCTCTTCAGCCGAAGTGGTTGTAGAAAAAATGCTTTTAAAAGCTTCTGACGATCCCAGCTGAGCCGCATGATCAGCAGAGCCTTTTTTTTTTTTACTTTTAAAAGCATTTTTTCTGCCGAAGAAGTTGTAGAAAAAATGCTTTTAAAACTAATTCTAAAAAGTGTCTGATGATTGCGCGGTTCAGCTGGGCATGGAGAGGGGCAGGAATTTTTGCTACTGGTTTTCCGAACCACCCGCCTCCATCGCTATCAGATCGGGTGATCCGGTCCGAACTGGGAGCATTTCCCCCCTGTGTTTTTCCTATAACTACAATCATATATACATTTCTATTAGTATTTTGTATCTAAGATCATTTTATTGTCTATACATATTTCAAAAGTTTCAGTAGAGCAGTGGCTCTTTTGACTTTGTATAGCAACATTTTCCCTCCAATCACAGATCTAAGCTTCTCAGTATAGCAGTATAGCAGCACAGACAATTATAGGTATAATAATTTAATGCAGGAGCTGCACTGGCAACCAGTAATCTTTTGGATGCAATTCAAGAATTTTGTTATTACTTATAAATCTCTTCTTATTTCTGAAAACCTGCCTATTTATCCAAGACTTGTGTTAGAATGGGTTCATGTTTCATTGCTTTTCTTCCATGGTTTGAATGGGAGTTCTGTTGTTGTTGCTTCTTCTAATTATATTGAATAATTTATTGTAAGCTGCCCAGATTTATTGTAGAGCTGGGCGGCCTTATAAATTTCTAAAATTAATTAATAAAGTACAGACAATAGATTCTTCACAACTCAGCATTATATTTTAATCTTGGAAAAGATTATTAGCACTGCATTGCAGTGAAAAAAACAAACAAACATCTGATTCAACTAATTCAAGTGAGCAGTAGCTGAATCATAAACTATGACTCTAGTACACAGAAATTCTTAATCTCTTGGCCTTAAATTCCTGTTGCCTGCATCCAAGAAGAAGCCACAGTAGATTGGACAGAATCAGTAGCATATAGTCTTCCTTTAACCTCCTTGGAGTTTCCAACATTACTCCAGTTTGTTAATTTTAACATGTCAAAAGATGAAAAATATTAAATATATACTTAATTATTTTAATATTAATGAAATTCAAATAAAATTAGTTTCATTTTTTTTGTCCTACTGTGTCCACTCAGCATTTTGACATGACTTATCTACTTTTTCAACTGTGTCTCTTAAGAAGTCATTGAGGGTCATGTGTGACCATCAGCCAGAAACAGTTTGTAGGGAAAATAAATATTGAACTTCTGTCACTCTGTGCATTGGTTTAATATCAAAAGTAACTCTAGATCAGGGGTGAAATGCTCCCAGTTTGGACCGGATTGCCTGATCTGGTAGTGATGGAGGCGAGTGGTTCGGAGAACCGGTAGCAAAAATCCCTGCCCCCCCTCCCATGGCCAGTTGAGCCGCACAATAATCAGAGACTTTGTTTTTTTACTTTTAAAAGCATTTTTTCTACAACCTCTTCGGCGGAAAAAAATGCTTTTAAAAGTAAAAAAAAAAAAGCCTCTGATGATCGTGTGGCTCAGATGGGATCATCAAAGGCTTTTAAAAGAAAAAAAACCCCTTTTTTTCTTTTAAATGCCTCTGACGATCCAAGCTGAGTTGTCTCATCAGCAGAGGCTTTTTAAAAAACTCAGCTTGGATCGTCAGAGGCATTTAAAAGAAAAAAAACCCCTTTTTTCTTTTAAATGCCTCTGATGATCAAAGCTGAGTTGCCTGATTGTCAGAGCCTTTTGAAAGCATTTTTTTACAACCTCTTCGCCAAAGAGGTTGTAGAAAAAATGGTTTTAAAAGTTAAAAAAAATTGGCCACGCCCACCCAGTCACATTAACCCCCCACATGAAGCCACACCCACAGAACCGGTAGTAACAAATTTTAGATTTCACTGCTGCTAGATAAACAAATTTAGCCAATTACGGTTTGTATTAAAAAAATTTTTGCTCACAGGCAAGCCTCATTATCCCTTTTCATATAAATATTTATATGAAAAAATGGAAGAAATATGTTAGCCTTGAACAATCTAGTGACAGCCAATTAATGATTTCCTCACTTTACATTTTTAATCATAATTGATTGGTATTAAAGTAAATTCTTGATAAATGATCTACATTGTTGTAAAAATTATTCACCTTTGTTTAATTTTAGTTCATATCTATAGTGGGTCACAACAACATATGAAATGTATTTAATTATTTCTATTTGAAATGAACATCCTTGGCAATCAGAATTAACTATACACTATTATGACAAAGTCTGGTCCATTGTGTTTTGATCAGCCCTTGTGATTCACTTTGCTTAAGCTTATTAAAAGCAGAGATCTCATTCATCTTCCACTGGCACAGCAGATGTAACTGTGTCACAAATTATAAAGCCTCCTATTTATTTAGTTTTTTTCAAATTTATTTTTTAATTAAAATAAATTTCGGTGGCAGGTGCAAATTTGTCAGTTGTGCACCATTTTTAAATACCATTTGTGCATTTTGTTAAAAGCAGGTGACAAACCTTGCTTCTGTCCCGCATGAACAAAATTTATATTCAAGAATACAGTGCAAAAGTATTAGTGTTCAAATTTTTTAAACCAGTTGGAATCCAGGATGATCACATAGGGCATAGTTTTCAAAGGGACCCAAGAGAGATAGTTAGAGTTAGAGTTTTAAAATTTTATTTATTTGTTTATTTATTTAATCTAATTTTTATACTGCCCTTCTCCGAAGGACTCAGGACAGTGCACAGCCAAAGATAAAACAAACACATATATAAGTTAGGGTTAGGGTTGGAATTGGAGTTGATGGAACTGGATAGAGATGATGAGATAGAGATAGAGATAGAGATAGAGAGAGAGATAGAGATAGATAGATAGATAGATAGATAGAGAGAGAGAGAGAGAGAGAGAGAGAGAGAGAGAGAGAGAGAGAGGAGGGAAGGAAGGAAGGAAGGAAGGAAGGAAGGAAGGAAGGAAGGAAGGAAGGAAGGGTTAGCTAAATGCTACTTCACTAGCTTGCTCATCAAGATTGTCTCTGCCACTCAGCACAGAGTCACTTTCACCAAGTGGTCTGTGGCAGAAATTTGTTTAATTTTTTAAATAAGACACTTTGCCAGGATTATTGTTCTGTAAAACAAGCTATAAATAACTTCCACAAATAAGTAATTATAATAATTTTTAAACATTATTTTCTTATATAATAATTAGAATACAAAAAATAACGCATAATATGCATATGACACATAACTTTGAATAGTAGTTGATCTTGTTATGTGAAGCTATTTATTGCTTGGACCTCAGGACCTAAAAAAATCCTCTTCTCCAAGGACACTTCAATCTGAAAATTAAATGGTGCTTAATGAAACGAAAGATTCTGAAGATTTGTCTCCAGTTCTTTCTTTCTTTCAGTACAGTTATCTTTCTATTTAAATAACTCATGTACTGGTTATTTGGAGGTAAAAATAAGAATATTTCTATATTTCAGAACAGAGGAGAGACCAAAGGAATTTTATAAATGGGAGGTGCAATTTCATCAAATTGAGAGCTGCACCAGAAAGTTCAAAGCATGTCAAAGACTCATTTTTCCTCAATATTTTTTTAAATCCCTGACAGGTGCCAATAAATTCCTCTCCTCAAATCAACCCCCATTAGTTGCTGCATTTTTTTTTCATTAATAGAAAAACTCTTGAGTGGTCCCATATTTGAATAGCATATCTCTAACCTGCGTTTAAAACTTGTTTTAATTTTATGTTAGCATAAAAAAACCCTCCACTCTTTCATTCTTTTCTTTTCTTTTTTGTCTTATGATTGCACTGGAGGGAAGACACAGACAATCATCTTAGAAATTTGCACACAGGCATTGTTTTGAAGATAACATTCACAATTTTATTTTATCTCCCTTCCCCCTCTCTGTTTTCTGTTTAGAAACTAAGTAGAATGCTATAACAGAATTGGTCTATCAAGCACTCCAGTTATTCTCATGCCAAGTTTTGGAGACCTATAGGGAAACAGCAGATGTGAAGGTTACTTGGCATTAAAGGATATGAGTGAAAGGCTTCCCTTTGGGAGAGAAAGTGCTTCATTTCATTTTATCTCCACTAAGAACATTGGTTCTATCAAGCTGTCAGAAAATTAGAATGTGATTGGGTTTATTACCCCAGCTCTGCCAAAGCAGTTTTAATAGTTAAAAAAGTTAGAGATGTCTTCTGTTCAGGGAATTTCAATCTATGACTAGGGCTTTAGTAAACTTAATCAGAATAGTACAACTTCTTTTATTGCCGAATGGAGCAGCTTGATCCAGTTGCCATCGGACGCCGGGCTTTTGTTTCTTAGTGACCATTGCATTCTCCACAATTGAAACTGCTCCTTTGGATAGCAGTTTTAATCAAGAAATGAAGTTGTGCCCATGCCAGGAATAATGGATTTGGAACTGCAGCCGTTTCATCTTTCCAGAGCATTCATGGCTGAAGGCTTTTTTCAAATAACATTGTTGTGAGCTGGATTTTGTCCAAAACCTACAGCCTAAGAATCAAGTATATTGCTTGATTCTTGTTGCTGCTTCAATCAAAATATGATTTAGAGATATTCCCTTCTAGGGGCTAGAAGGATATAAGTAGTTTAATAGCGAGATGAAGAGGAGCGAATGGGAAGTAAAGAGAGAGAAAGGAAGAAAAAAAGGAATTAAGAAATATGGAATAATTTTAGGTTATATCTATGGAGATTCTCAGCCATCCAGTTCATGGTTGTCCCCAAAGGTGTTTTTTCAAGAGGCATCTGGACTTTTTGTTTTTTCTTTGAAGATGTTTCACTTCTCATCCAAGAAGCTTCTTCAACTCTTCAGATGAGCTGAAGAAGCTTCTTGGATGAGAAATGAAATGTCTTCAAAGAAAAAACAGAAAGTCCAGTTGCCTCTTGAAAAAGCACTTTTGGGACAATTTTAGATTATGTTTAATTTTTTTTTAAAAAAAATCTCATTGTTTTTATACCATGAAGGCAAATATCCATGTAATCCAAGTGTAGCATTTTTAAAAGAGCCAGTTTGGTGCAGTGATTAAGGTACCAGGGCTTGAAATTGTGAATTCTAATAGAATGCTTTATTTGGTCAAATGAGATTAGACACAGAAGAAATTTGTCTCTGGTGCAGAAAATCTCACTGTACATGCAAAACAATAGAGTAATAATAATCATAATAATGATACCAATAAGAATAGTGGTAAAAAAGATGAAAAGGATAACAATAGTACTACAGTCATACCACATGGGTAAATATACTTAGACATAAGACAGTACTAATGCTTTAGGTAGACAGCCAGCTGGATGACCTTGGTCCAATCTCTCTCTCTTGGCCTAAGGAAGAAAGCAGTGGCAACCCACTTCTGAAATCTTACCAAGAAAACTGCAGGGATGAGTCCAGTCCAGGGGTGTCAAACTCACGTCGTCATGGTGGCGTCATATGATGTATTGGGACTTTTTCCCTCTTCGCTAAACTGGGCGTGGGCGTGGCCAGTGCATGATACATGATGCATCCAACCCATGGGCCGGGAGTTTGACAGCCCTGGTCCAGACAGTCACTATGGAGCCCACATTGTCTCAAGGCATGAGTGCATATGGTTGCATGCACGCACATGCATATACACATATATACTCTTTAAAGAATAAATGAAGAGATATCCAAATTTTTATCCAAATTTTTTTATTTACAACAGTTTGTAATCTATTTTTTTCAATTAATTACCCAGTCATGAGACTAAGATGTGTGAACCCAGAGTTAAGCCTCGCCCCCCCCCCCCTATTCTTTCAAAATAGCAAAAAAAGGATACAGGATAGATCCTGCCAATTTCTAATTGTTGAAGCAGTAAACACTGTTACATTATTTAATCACCCTTTGTGTATCACTGGATTTTACCTGGATCCACCCTTTAACTTTTCATTATCTTGAATGGATTCTAAAGCCAATGCTTGATGGAGAGTTTCCAGAGAGATCTCATGTATGCCTGATCAGTGGAATGTGTACTGTAGAATAAATAGGAAAAAGACAAACAATGGGATGCATATCATTTGAGTTTTTCTGCTGGCACCTTAAATGGCATAAAATGTGTTGTTTTATTCAGGATTACATTTTAAATTGTAACAAATCCATGGAAACTCTTTGCTTCCTTTCTACATCTGCTTTATCAGAAAGATACAGCAGCACATGATTTTTTCCATTCAAAGAAAGAAGGTCATGCATATTCTGAGAATATGTGAACCTTTTTTAATACCTTGGAAGGACCTGCATAGGAACCAGAATATACGCAAGCAGAGTTCATTTAGGTATTATGCATAGTATTATAGGTAGCTCTCTCAATGATTAAATATTGCAATTACATCTAATTATGGTATACAAGTATAATTTTCCAGCCTCTTGACATTTTCTTGCCTGTTATGAATTCATGTTTATTTTATTTCTGTGACAAATCAATAAAGGATATAGAACTTCCATTTATTGAAATTCATTGTATTTATTGTAAGAGTAAAAGACTAGAATATTAAACTGCCTTGCCTAAAATCAAGCTGGGTTGAGAGGGGTGAAATGAAGTGAAAAAGAAAAAGACATACATATGTAAAGTAGGAAGGAGATTTGTATACTTTTACATTAACGGATGGTTGAAATCCAACACAACCAGAAAATTGGTAAAAGAGCAACACATCCATAATATGCATATTTTAAAAAAAAAAACCCTATTTCATTGTCTCAAGAGGAAGATGCATTATATGTTTGAAAAAGAGTTTTCAATACCCCAGAGGCAAACAACCTTTTGGTGGCTAGTAGTTTGGTAGCGGGACAAGGGAAAGAACCACAGTGCAAAGCGCATGACAGGGCCACATATCAACCATGTGACCAATGATAAGTATTTTCCTTGCTGTAGTTAGTGGTATTTAAATTTCAATTGATATGGTTGCCCATTTCCTCAAAGTGACTCTAGACAGCTACCATTAGAAAAAAATACAACATAATACATTTGTTTGTTTGTTTGTTTATTTATTTTCTTGCAAGGTGACTCTGGGTGATTTAAAACATCAAAATAAAACCATAAATATACATACAAATGTATCAAATCACAAAATTGTAATAAAAATACAAATTATAATTCAAAAGCTAAAAGAGGGAGAGGAAAGGAACAGAATGCACAATGGGGAAGTTGATGCCACAAAAATAAATATATAATTGGCTGCTGAGTTAAAATTACAAACACTCATTGACATAAGCGAATGATAGGCTTTGTCATACATTTTAATACCATAGCTGGTGGCATAGCCACATCTTCCAAGTTTTATAAAAGGATAATCTAATTTTCAAGGCAGGTATTACAGCAGAAAGGGCTCTTGTACCCCCTCCCAACAACTCGTTTGAGGAGAATAGGGTCTTTATACCATGTTTTCCCGAAAATAAGACCTGTCTTATATTTTTTTGAACCCTGAAATAAGCACTTGGCCTTATTGCCATGCGCTCAAAAGCCCAAATGGGCTTATTATCAGGGGAGGTCTTATTTTGGGGGAAACAGGGTATGTGCGGGAAATTTCATGAGAGTTTACCTTAAAATTGTGAGAAATCAAATGAAATGATTATAAGGTGGTGGTTTGGGGTCTACCAGAGAGACAAAGACAGGAAAGACAATGTGTTATCTGTAGTTTTCCTATGTCTCTTTAGCCTTGAGATGAATGCATTAAACCAGGAGTGTCAAACTCAATTTCATTTTTATTTGCTTTATTATATAAAATACAAAGAAAAAACAAATAGAAATAGGAAATTAAGGGAAGGAAAAGTGAGAAAAAGGGGATGTGAGATACAAGGGGAAAAGAATAAAAAAGCCATTGACTTACGACTCTTCTTAGCACAGTAGGATGATGCATTAAACTTTAATGTGCAGAATAGGGACAATATCCAGATAAGATCTGCGTACCTTTTAATAGGGTACTTACTTTGTGACATAAGTGAGAGAATAATTTTCATACAGTATATGCATGCCTATCACACTGTTCTGTTCCAAGGTAAGTTTTGCTTTCATCAGAACTGTCTCCTAGAATTCTGTGCAGGAAACAGCCCCAAAATAAGACTTTGAGAAATCTGATTATAATAATTCTTAGAAGGCAGATTAAGATAATAACAAAAAATCCCATTATTTTGTTTTCAAATGAGCCACCATTCATTGTCACATATTCTTAAGGTGGAGGGGACTGGAAACTTGCCATATTTGTAAAGACAAACCTGTCTGAGTCTATTTATTGCTTGGTAACAGCTTATAAACTTATAAATGTGAGATTCATCTCCTCCTCCTCCCTCTCCCTCTCTCCCTATCCCCCCTCTTTCTCCTTCTCTTTCCCTCCATCCAGTTGTGGGTTTCAAATTTTTTTACTACCGTTCTGTGTGTGTAGCTTGGTGGGCGTGGCATGGCTTGGTGGGCGTGGCAGAGGAAGGATACTGTAAAATCTAAATTCCCACCCCACTCCAAGGGAAGGATACTGTAAAATCTCCATTCTCACCCCAATCCAGGGGAAGGTTACTGCAAAATCCCCATTTCGTCCCGATCAGCTGGGACTCGGCAGAGAATATATGGGGGCGGGGCCAGTCAGAGTTGGTATTTACTGGTTCTCTGAACTACTCAAAATTTCCACTACCGGTTCTCCAGAACTGGTCAGAACCTGCTGAAACCCACCTCTCCCTCCCTCTCTCTTTCAAACGCAGATGTCTTGTTCTCCTTTTGCCACTTTTTGCTTATTCTTTTCTTACTCACTTTTGTATTTCTTCCCTTTTTCTTTTTCTTCCTTTCCTAATGGTTTCCTTTTCTTTCTTCAATACATCATTTACAGAAAGATAAGTATCTTGATCCACCAGTTGAGCTCTACTCTTTTGACCATATGGATATGCCCATACCAGTGGTGAAATGTAAAATTTGTTACTAACGGTTCTGTGGGCGTGGCTTGGTGGGGGGGGGTAATGTGACTGAGTGGACGTGGCCAACTTTTTTAAAAAAAATTTAAAACCATTTTTTTCTCTTCAGCTGAAGAGGTTGTAAAAAATGCTTTAAAAAGCCTCTGACGATCCCAGGTGTGCCGCGTGATCATCAGAGGTTTTTTTTTTTTAACTTTTAAAAGCATTTTTTCGGCCAAAGAGATTGTAGAAAAAATGCTTTTAAAAATTAAAAAAAAAAGCCTCTGATGATTGCGTGACTCAGCTGGGCATTGGGCTGGCAGGGATTTTTGCTACCGGTTCTCCGAACCACCTGCTGCCATTGCTACCAAATTGGGCGATCCGGTCCGAACTGGGAGCATTTCACCCCTGGTCCATACTATTTTCTTGGATATTCTCTCTCTCTCTCTCTCCCTCCTTCTCTATGTCTCTCACACACATTCGCTCCTTTCTTTGGACTTTCTGGCCTAGCCTATAGTCTTGGGGTGCAAGATTAGGCAAAATAAGAAATCAGCTAGTTGCTGCTGAAACAATGAATGAATGAATGCATGCATGCATGCATGCTATTTTTTTTCCAATGGGATTTATCTCAAAACTATTTCAATCAGAATAATTTTGAAGGACAATAAACGACATATATATTCTGGATGCAGGGAAGAGGCATCCAGTTATATTTAATTCTATGGAAAAAGATAGAGTTCTCAATCTATATTTTTGTAGCTTTCTGTATGACAGCATTATTCTCATATTATAATTTGTTGAAAACAGGATATGGCATCATAATGCTGGCCTGCCGATTGTAGAGAGAACATTTGAAAGTTGCCAACCTATTTTACATTTCAGGAAAAAATATAGCCATGATATTATATTAATTCATAATTTTATAATTCACTGAAACTATATTAATAATATTTTTGAATCTTACAGTTACTTTCATTAGTTACTGTGTGCCATTTATTACCTCAGACATTTAATTTGTTACTCTTATTTTATTTCTGTTTCTCATAAGTAATCGTCATTCTGTAGCAACACTTTTGTTGCTAGAATTTAGCGTTGCATATTCAGAATAAACAATTACTCTGTTTATGGGTTAGATGCTTGTATCTGGATATATTGCTCAATTTCACTTTGTTATTATTTTATGAAACTTACATTCAGTAAATTTAGTTATTTATTTGCATGTATAGGTTATTAATATTGGTACAGATTGACACACACACACACATATGTAAGCATGATAAAATTTTGCATATTGTATTTTCCCTCGAATACCTTTCTACATGCATGCTTTTTCTCTCAATTTTCAACATATTCTTCTGAACACATTATGAGTCTCTGGAGGCTGGGGGCAGCAAAAAATGTCACTTCCTGTCCCACCGGAAGTTGGGAAATGGGCCCTTTCATGCGTCCGGAGAGCCTCCGAGGGAGTGGGAAAGGCTGTTTTTGCTCTCCGCAGATACACAGAGAGGAACTGGAGCCAGGTAAGAAAGAAAAACGGGCCTTCCCCATCCCCCCCAGGCCCTCTGGATGCAGGAAACAGCCTGTTTCCCTACTTCTGGTGTGCCCAGAAGGCTCGAAAATCAGTTGGCTGGTGTGCGCTCAGCCAGAGCTGAGCTGAGCTGGTGTGCCCACTGATATGGCTATGCCACAGGTGGCACAGGCTATGCATGCCATAGGTTCGCCATCACGGGGCTAAGGTTTGCGAGGCTGGCCGCAACCATCCAAAGGTAAGTAGTAGGGCAGCTCCACCCCCCCATCCCTACCCTAGCTTAATTTTTACCTGTTTCTTGCTTTAAGGGATCAGGGAGGGTTGGACTAAAAGACTCCTATAGATCCTCCCAACTCTGTGATTCTAAATATGATTGGCTTTTTCTAAACAAGTAAAATTCAGAGCATTAGATGGGGTATGTTCTATTAACTCCATCAATTTTCAGACAATTTTTTTTTAATTGATCAGGGTATTATAATGTAAATATAGGTTGGAGATATGAAAAGTTCACCACTACAGTATTTTTTTTTAAAATTTATTTTTATATGCCGCCCTTCTCTGGAGACTCAGGGCAGCTTACAATGCTTTAAGCAATAGCCTTCATACTTTTGTATATTTTATACAAAGTCAGCTTATTGTCCCCACAAACCGGGTAATAGCACTGTGCTCCGGTACTGCTTGATCCTTGAAAATAAAATCACATCAAGCCGTGGTTGTTTAATTAATTACATTATTTTTTTCATTTACTTCTGCTAAACTTGGAAAAATGTACAGGATAAAATGCTCCAGTAATTACAATTTTATATCTGATGGTTAGTTAGCAGTGATCATATAAAGACGCTTTCATGCTATATTTTCCATGTTTTTAAACCAGTATCCGAAAAATTTTTCCTGAATGTTAAACCTCTTGAGACATATTTTGTATTAATGTCATATTTATTAGAGAAAGAGTTTGCAATGTACCATTCTAGGATATGCTTGATAATTGCTGCCCTTTGGCCTCCAGTTCATTGCCGGGTACTTTCTGATCTTATTTATGTAATTAGGTAAAACCAGAAGTATGCTGCCAATTTGTTAACAATTCAGAAATAGAGAGTGCACTGGGAAAGGGGCAGTAAAAGGTTTTCTTTGGTGTTCCTGAATAACAAAAACATCCTTTCTCTCTGGCTTTTTCTTCTATGCTGTTCTTTGGAAATCAAATTAATTGAGAGAGAGTAGAATGATTAATGCAGCAAGTGACAATACATTCATCTGTCATCTCAAGTGCTCTGTCACCCAACAACCCCTACAAAGGATTGTAGCTCCTACCTTAATACCTTTGCCCTTGTGGACATGGCCAGATTACTGTAAGCAGTACCTTCTGTAATGGTCCTCTCTTTATTGTCTAGTCATACACCACAGCCACAGTATTTAATTTTATTCAAAAACTTTTTAATCAAAGGGCTCTAAGAATTTTTATTCAGTGTAACCTTGCTGAGGTTAAATTTTTCAATCCTGGCTGTGTGCTTAAAGTAATGTACATTAGTAGACAAATGGAATGGCAGATTGCTTCAAAATATGGTATTGCCATAACCACCAATTTTAAGGGCCTTTCACTTTATATTTGATCAACCCAGATGCAAAAGAGCCAGTGTTTTAAAGCAGATGTAGTAGCATTATCAATTCCCATAAACCATAAGAGATTGTCAATATTGAAGATTGATAGCTCACTGTCAATACCACATGCTTTTGATTGATAAGCATTGTACGATTATTACTGTTCTTTATGATGCTACAGTGGGATTGCACATAAAGCCAAACCATAGTTGGTGAGTTTAGGCAAAAGTAAAAAGGTTCCTCTGATGGCTAAGTTAAAATGCTATCCACCAGTCCTTGAATGAGCAGAAAAGCATGCTAGCATAAATTATACTAATCCTGTTGTCAATTCCTATTCTGCCATAGTTACAAGCTTCAGAAATGATGAGGTCATTTTTATTGCAGGAAAGGAATGGAATTACTGGATTCCCACAGGTTAAGTTTCCCTCCCACCAAGCATTGCTTGACAGGGGGAAAGTAACTATCAATTATTCTTCTTGTCATAGGTGGACCTAGAGAATGGTGGGGTTTACCATATGTCAAGTGCTTGACTGACAAAAGGCAGGCATTAAGAGTTATGTGAGGATTGAATGAAAGGAAACATTTCCCATGGTCCTGTTTGGTGAAGTCTCTTTTCGCTATTTGTTACAGTTAAATCAGGCTGTGTCTGAGTATGGGTATAACACTTTTCTGAAAAAGCACTAAGCCCATATTGAAAATTAGCAGCACAGGATGAAGAGAGAGAAATTGACACAATATTAAAGGAATTTCTCCCATAAATCTAGAAAAGTTTATTACAGGCACCTCCATACACAGATTCTGTCCATTTAGTTTACAGTTTATCATGTTTACTTAGCAGTTTATTTAACATAGAATTCATGCCTGATTAGAAATGTAAAGGTTTGCATATTTATTTCCAGTTGCTCCCCAGAGTATCTCAGTTCAAAGGTTTGCTTTCAGACAAGGAATTATTTGGGGGCTTTTTTTGTAAGAAAAAATCATGAACAGCCTATAATTGCCATTTAAGTATTGAATATTTGTTCTTGTTTTTAGTCTAGATCTGGAAATGACATTAAACCAGGAAGTATGTTTCTCCTTTTCCTTTTTCTTTTTAAATCTATTACATGAAATCCAGACAAAACTATTTAATTTCTTTGTAGAAGTACAAAAAGGTCAGATGAAGATTTCACCACAAGAAGGATATGTTTGTTCAACCTTCTTCTAGAAATATGCAAGTCTTCAAGAATCCACAAACTTCTGACTGAATATGGCATTGCTTATATCCATTCTGTCATCTTTTGTTACTAAGGAAAGACCTCTTCGGATGGGAGGGTTCCATTGTTAAGGATTTGGGTGTTTGTTCTGATAAATATAATACATAGAATATTGATTATAAAGCCGGATGAATGCCCATTTTTGACAGGTATCCCTAGTTGAAGACAGATTTGATCAAAATTGAATTGGCACTTACCAGTTACAGCATTGAGCCATTTGCATTATTGATTTTCTCCACTTGAATGCTTAGCTTATTAATATTTCTCTTTGCTTCTTCCTGTAAGGTATTATATATTTATCAGCCAATCTGTATTGGACCAGTATGGTAGATAACTATCTATAACCTTCATGGACTGATTCAGGTATTAAATTTCATAGTTCCCATGAGGTAGTCATGTTATTATGTTGCAGATTTACAGGCTAATTATACAATAACCATATTAGTATTTACAGGCTAATTATACAATAACCATATATATAACAGAAATTCCTCTGAGTTATTAATCCGATAAGGATTGTTGTTGTACTTGATAATAAGTGTCAAATCGATATCCATTGGGCAATTGTATAGCACATTTCTTTTTTTCAACATGCATTTCAAGATATATTGTTCTATCCCCACACAAATACTACCAGAAGCTCAAGAAAGTGTTGTTATTGCTGTCCAGAAGTAGAAATGCCGGGCTGCCTCCTTCTCCTCCACCTTCTTTTTCAATAGAAAATAAGTCACATGAGGTTAGGGTCTAAAGCAAATTGTTGACACTGAAAGTGCTGCCTGTGTGCCTGAATTTTATTTTAAAAAGTAGAAATTGCTAGCTGAATGCAATCTAAAGAAGCTTTAATTTGCATTCTTTCCATTATTTTAGAGTTACAACATAGTAATTACTTCAGTATTCATGTTAAATGGCTAATTTTCATAGAACATCTGTAGCATGTCTTATCCTACCTATATCACATTAATTTTGTAAAACGATTTTCTCCTTCTTTTTGTATTTTTAAAAAGGTAGTAAAATGTACCTAATTAGGATACTAAGGGTGTTCTAAATTAGAAAACTGATATGTTATTTTTATTCTTTACTCTGACAGGAATTAAGCTCATTTAATAATGAAAACAATGAAAGCTAGCAACTAATTTGAATCCAATTTGCAAACAGTATTCTTCCCAGGAAAGAATTAAGAAAAATAGCAAAATAGTCCAAAAACTAATGCTGACGTGTACCCCATACTATCCATGGGTCTCTTTCTGAATAATAAATAAAATAAATTCCCATAGAAAGGCAAGAATGAGAACCAATGGTGAGTAGAATTAAATTTAGAAAGTTTAAATTTATAGAGCTCCCATTGATGCCTTTAGCAAGAAAAATGTGAAAGGTTTCAGCAAAATATCTCAGGGTCTCAAGAAAAAAAACAAAACAGATATCTAAGGCTAGCTATATTTCTCTAATTGATATTGTAGATAGATGTGTTGTCACAGGATTTCAGTAGTGAGAAATCAAAGGATATTGAAACTAAGAAATCAGTAAATTAAGATAAATTTCTAGGATAGAATGACTAATTGAGTACTGCACTCAGACCCATGCATATACCAATAATAGATTATTGGTATATACCAATACCAATATACATGTACCAATAATAGATTATTCCTTTTTCTCTAGTTTGATATTTAAATTAAATCATGCCTCTGTCCCCAATTTGCCACATTAAGACATATTCTAATTAAACTAGAGATATGTGAGTTAGAAAAGGTTTCTTCAAAGCCAGACTGATGGTTACCATTTTAGATTTCCCAGACGAGCTATTCCATTGATCCATTATGACTAAAATCATGGTATCCTCTCCCCCCCCCCAACAAAAACATAAGGCATTTAATGTGATCAACTTTCTGGGATAATTTAAACTGACCAGGGGAATCACGTATTACAATTTCCTCTACATTTTCAGCCTGTACATTCCGCTGCTCTAATTGATAGTAACATGCCTAAATGAATTAAAGTCATGGGAGAGCAGACATTTCCTCACTAGCAGCCCTTGTTGGTATGCTTAAAATCTCCTGGCAAAATGATATCATCATCGTCTTTGCTGTTATCTATGTTTGTGGCTATCTAATATTTTGTTGTATGAAAAATAAGCAGGAAATAATTTCCTGGGGTTACTTAGTATCATTAGCCAATCCAGTGATGCTTTAAAAAATTAGATTGTTATTAGAAGATTTGTGCTTGGCAGGAGGATTATTTGCTTTTAAAATTGTGTATTCACTTAATTATAAACCAGTGTAATTCTGTCTATAGAAAAGGTAGTTTAAAGAAATCATTACTTGTAATGATTGGTGTATGTGGTACTTACTGTCCTTTTACACTTCTGGTTGGATAGACGTGGACAAGAAATACTACTTTGAGAGCTATCTAATAGGTTGGGAAGAGAAGACTTGTTCCTTCAAGATCTACAGTCATGCCCTAGCTAGAATCTTATCCGGATAAAAGAAGTAGTGCCATGTTATGTATTATCTTTGTCCTCATTTCCTCTTCCCCCGGGATTCAGCAGCTGCCAATGGAGGTCATTAAATAATCATAAACAGTGGGACACCCCTACTCAGTATTACATACCTGAAAAAGAAGGCAATAGAGGACACCCTAATTGAAGTGAAAAATGAAATATTTCAGAATAAACCTTGCATATCTCTTTTCATATTTAGTCTGTGTTCTGGAAAAAACAAAACAATCAGATTCTGATGAGAAATTTCAATGAGAAATTCTGCAGGAACATAAAACATGCAGTGAACCTTGCTAGGTTAAAGATTGAAAAATCTTCAAAAAACTTCAGAAGTATTTTGAGTTCTTGCATGCATGTTTATATGCATACAACACCCTCACACTCATACCGATGTAAAATAAAAGCCATAAATGAAGATGGATGGGGTAATTAAAAAGTAATTAGGTGAAAAAAAGTCCAAGGGATAAAACATGCATTTTTTTTCTCATACTCTGTCTTGTTTCTTATGGCAGACAAATGCTCTCTGTATATCGTAAGTGCCTAGCTTCTCTGCCTGAAGTGTTCTTAAAAACATGTGTTACTCATCAGTTGTTACGTATTACTTCAGGCTCTGTACCAAATATCTTGGGACATTTACCATTTCTTTCCAAAATCTGATTCTTTAGTTCAGTGAACCTTGCTTTATCTATCTGAAGGAAACTTTTGTCTATTAATGAACCACTCAAGCCATACTCAGTTACACAATGATCAATATTAGTTTATGAAAACGTGTGTTTCACATTGTTTGAGTTCAGCAAACTGCTTCTGCTTCTTAGTGGATTATGGATTAGAATTTGAGAATAATCTATTAGAACAGATGAGAATAACCCATTTAAAAAAATGTGGTCGTCAAGTCATTCATTTTAGAGAAATGCTTTGGGGATTCAATTTATTATATTTAAGTAAATGAAATGAGTGGTATAGATGAAATTCAAGTACCTATTATAACAGATTCTTTAAATTTTACAGTCAGTATTTCAGGCATAAATTGTAGCTTTTCTAGCCTGTTGTTCCCCATCAAGATCACCAAGTCTTCAGGCACTGTAAAGAATCCACAGCTTCATTTAATTTACCAGTACAAAGATATATAACTGGGTATCACCTGCGTATTGATGATACCTCATCCTGTAGTAATGGATGATCTCACCATCACTTAGACCACCATTTCTAAAATGGGCAGGTGGGATACAGGATGAAAATCATCCAGCAGAGTAGGGTCTAGCAATAGTGGTGCATCTTGAGAAGCTTCTTGAGCAGAGGATCCACCAGCCTCTTTAAACTGTTCCAGGAACCTCCCCTTCCTCAAGGATGAATTATTATTACCAGGATCCTCCTTCATGTCACCTCCCAGCTGTCCTTCACCAGCCAGGATGGGCATAGATTTAGTTTGCAGGTGCTTGTGTTCACAGTCCTGAGGATCCTGTCCACTTCCTTGGGTCCCATTATTCCCATATGACTGGGTAAGTTCATTCCCCAGACATCTCCAAAGAATCTGTACTATGCTTGGCCTCCAACTGAGAATGGATCCAAGCAATTTTATCTACAAACTATACAGAGATTGCCTTTCATAGCCTTGAAGGTAAACCTCCAGGCCTCCCTTACTTATGAGGGTCTGGGTAGCCTTAAATAGCCATTGAGAGTGATAGTTTGCAGATGTAATAAGAGTGGAAAAATATAAACATTTTGCCACTCTTACACCATGAAGTAGACCGTAATAGCGGCTCCAGTTGTTGGATTGGATTTGTCCCTTGTCTTCTTTCAGTGGCACTCTAGAGGTCTCTTGACCCTTTTCAGCTACCTCAGTTCCTCAATAAACTATGGGGAATGTCCAGAGTGATGGATCCAAAATGGTACCAGGGCATGATCCTGTTCAAGGCCTCAGCCAACTCCCTATTCCAGGCTGTGGCCAATGACTTAGCAGGACTGTGCAGCAGACCATGCAACAGCATGTATAACCCTCAGTTCCCTTTGGAACCTGAAGAGTTTATCAGTCACATGAGATGGACCAATTGAATCTTTCCTATTTTCCTATGAAGTGGGACAGCATAAGAGAGTCACCAGGTGTGATCTGACCATAACAGAGGGGACAGCAATAGCTCCTTCCTCAGATCAAGTTGCCACTGCTCTGACAAGAAAACCATGTCTACATGTGGCCACTGTTTCAAGTCAGGCCATGAATGACCTGGGAGAGGCCCATGGCCACAGTACCATCCCTGAACTCTTGAGCTAACTCTAAGGCCAATTTCAAGAACAGAAGATTAAAGTCCTCAAAGACCATTAACCTGGGACATTCCATAGATAACCCCTTGATGACCTCCAGCAACTCAGGCAGGAAGGTTGCTATATAGCAGTGACAGCGAATCTTTTTTTCCTCGGGTACCAAAAGCACGCACACTCACGTGCCCACACCCTTAATGCAATGTTCCCATGCATGCGCTGCCCCCCTGCGCATGTGCATGCAATCCCCCCTGCACTGCCCCGCCCCCTGCGCAGGTGCGTGACACTCCCCATGCCCCATTTCCTGACTTACGGTATTTCCGGGAGGCCTGTTTTTTGCCCTCCACAGGCTCTGGAGGCTTTCCTGGAGCCTCCAGGAAGGTGAAAATGGTCTGTCCTGGCCCTCCGGAGAAACTCCGGAGGCCGGAAATGGCACATTTCCGGACTTCCAGTAGGCCCGTTTTTCACTCTCCCAGAGCCTCCGTGTGAGCCCTGTATTTACGTGCCATCCAAAATGGGCCATGTGAAGACTCCTGGGAGGGCCAGGGTGGCATGGGCATGTGCGTGTTTCTTCCGCATGCACGGCAGAGACCCGAAAATCAGCTGGCTGGCAGGAGGCACGTGTGCATCATGATGGAGCTGATCTAGGGCGATGGCTTGTGTGCCTGCAGAAATGGCTCCGGGTGCCACCTGTGGCACGCGTGCCATAGGTTTGCCATCACGGCTATATAGCATAGAGGCTGGAACTGTAGCAACAGGTCCAATGAGCCTATCTTCAGAAACAGGGTATCACAACTGGTAATTTGTGAAACAGTGGCCCAGAAAACAAACAGTGGTTCTCGGATGAGAACTGCCACCTCTCTCCCCTCCTTGGGGTCTTGGCTGGGCATAGAGAGAAATTTCCATTTCATTGCTCAGCCAAGTCTTGATAATACATGTAGCTGCATGATTTCTCCAATTGAGCGATTGGCCTGCCGAAAAGCATTACTTTGTGGGCCTGTGAATCCAATACCCTCTTCCATTTCTTCTCCAGGGTGTTCTGGATAAATGCTTACAGTTTTTTTAATTGATTACTTTATTCACTTTTGTGTGCTTTTTTGCATTCTTCCCTTACAGCCCTGGAGAAATAGAGACTGGAATTTCATGAAAGCCTTGAATTGAAATGGAAAGATATTGTACATATTTGTTTTCCCCATGGAAATGAACATTTATTCTAAATGTACTCTATTATTTAGTTCAGGTTACGCAGAGTCCAAGACTAACCCCAATGCCCACATACATGAACTCAGCTGTCTATCACCACATACACTTCAGAACAGAATGTACTCTTTCTACATACAGCTAGGTATTAAAATTTAAGTTAATGGTGACCTTCAAGGATGACCTTTATGGTTTTCCCCCCAAGATACTATTCTAGTTTAACATATTGTAGACCAGAAAAAGCAAGAAATTATAATTGGTGGTTTGCAAGTGAAAATAGTTATTTCAGGTTAATGGAATATGTATAAAATACTGACAAACATCTAAGCCATGATAAAACATAGAACTGCACATTTACTCAACTCAAATATAATGAGTTATTTCTAAAATAGCAGTTTCACTTTAAACAAATAAAATTGTTCAAGCCTTAGTGTCCAATACGCCTCTCCTCCTCTCCCAATACCCCTTCCCCCTCTATTGTAAAAACCTGCTGTTTCCAAGAAAAGTGCATCTTTTATTTGACAAGGACAAACATTCCTTATCCTTAAACTAAACAATAGTTTTTGAAACAAACCAAAATTAAACTGATGGTTTCAGAATCTGATGTGTTCAAAGAAGAGTTGTTTAAAATAAAAACAATTTTTGATTTAAATACAGTGACAAAGCAATTTCTTTCAGATTAAAAAAAACAAGTTCTTGCAAATTCCATCTCCTTCTCCATCTTAATCATAATCATAAATTTATTTTGTCAAGCTTATATAAGATAACAGGTAAAAGTATAAACATAATTTGAATACATGAAAAGAGTAAGTAAAAAGGAATATTAGGACAGGGACGGTAGGCACACTGGTGCACTTATGAATGCCCCTTACAGACCTCTTAGGAATGGGGTGAGGTCAACAGTAGACAGTTTAAGGTTAAAGTTTTGGGGGTTTGGGGAAGAAACTACAGAGTCAGCTAGTGCATTCCAGGCATTGACCACTCTGTTACTGAAGTCATATTTTCTGCAATCGAGTTTGGAATGGTTTACCTTGAGTTTGTATCTATTATTTGCTCATATATTGTTGTGGTTGAAGCTGAATTAGTCATTGACAGGAAGTACATTGTGGCAGATAATTTTATGTACTATGCTTAGGTCAGACTGAAGTCGGCGTAGTTCTAAGTTGTTTAAGCCTAAAAGGTATTTTATTGCAGTTAGAGGAATGGAGGACTCTTCATTAGGAAACTTCAATAGGAAACTCATTTTATGACACTAACCTGGGCTTTAGAATTAATTTTAAACCACATTTTTTATAAACCATTTGAATGTGTTGATGTTATGAATCAGTGTACTGATAGTTCTCATTTAGCAACTGCAATCGGGACCAGCACCTCAATTGTTAAGCAAAACAGTCACTAAGTGAAAAAATCACATGATCATGACTGTGCTTAGAATTTTACTACTGCTTTTCTTTGCTTTACAGCAGGGGTATCAAACCCATGGCATCATGTTGTCACGTGATATATCATGACTTTTTTCACCTTCCCTAAACTGGGGGTGGGCATGGCCACAGCATGTTGATCCAGCCCATTGGCCGGGATTTTGACACCCCTCCTTTACAGCATCAGAAGAATATAACACCAAACATCCAGGTGAGCTCAAATGGCAAGAAAGGTTTCTGGACTTATGAGAAAGTCAGATAAAAGAGCATGTCTTATAGACCTATTTTCCAACTTCTCTGTCCCTTGGAAGAGAAGAGAATTCATATTTGTATTACACTTATTGAAGAGAAAGGGGTTGCAAGATAGTAAGCAGCACACAATTGGGAATAAAGGAATGTGCTGGCACCATTTGTTTACCTAGTATGCAAGGGCTACAAGTCATGAGTCACTTAGGTAGCAAACAAAAACTAAATATCTGAAACTGATTAAAATCTTGTCAGTTTCCAAAAGCAGCTGCCAGATCCTGGGAGAAATCCAATGAATTAATTAAAACCACAAAGCTGTGCTTCTTAACTTGTGGTTAGCACTCTCAGGAATACACTGCAGAGAAAAGGAGCTGAGGAAGAAATGGATTGTTTAAGCAATTTCTCCACTTTGGAGAAGGGGAACGATCAGGCCCAGTATATAATCCATACTAACTGACCATAATGGTGTGTGTGTGTATGAGAGACAGGGGGGGGAGAGGGAGGGAAGGAGGGAGGGAGGGAGAGAGAAAGAAAGGGAGGGAGGGAAGGAGGGACAGAGACAGAGACTGTGAAGATCATAAATGTGGTCTCTGGTTATAAAATTAGTTTTTTATCACCATCATAACTGCAAACAGTCACTATCTGAAGCAGTCATTAAATGAGGATTACTACATATTTTCCTTGCTATAAAAATACATTAAGAATGATTAAAAATAAAATTCAAGATTTATCTGTTTATTTTAAACTGATTTCAAGAAGTCATTTAAATTAAAGCTATTGTGTTTCTTATCTTTTCTTCTGGATTTTACTGCAATTTCTGGCTGGTGACTCTAAAGATCTACATATCACTGGCAACTTTCAAATTATGGAAGCCTCATGTAGGGCACTTCTTCCACCCAAGGTCTCTGTGTCAAGACTAGACTTTTATAATCCTACAGTGTTGGCTCTGTCTGATCCAATTTATTTCTGGTTCACTTGCGCTACATTTGACATCATTATAAAACTATTTCTTTTGTTAATGCTGTAGCTCTATGGAGCTTGAGAGTAATCCATTGCCCCATTTCTCACCTCATCATATCTTCCAGCTTCTAAACTGCAAGTCTTGCAAGTAGGAAGATGCTGTGACACATTTTCAGCTGCCCCTCAAAGGAAACCTTGGAACTGTTTCATATCTTCAAACCCACAAAACATGAAGTAAAGACATAGATGAGAGATGGGATGAATGCAATCATATTATTTCTCATAGAGTGGGAATGAGATTTTTGTTACTGAAGTTCTTGTGGCAATTCAAGACAAGACAGGGATTCTTGTTATCAGTATTTTGAGGTTGAAAGGTTTGAAAGGCAATATTGGATTCTTGGAAACTGCTTTTGGGGAGTTGGGAATGGAAGTGGTCATAATATGGAAATATTGGAATATTCGTCTTCATACAGTTAATTCTCCTTAACCCTAATGTTATTGCCTGAATTTTTGGAGGCAGGAAAAATAAGCATTCATGTAAATTCTCCATCAGTGTCCTAATACAAGGTTGTTCAATCTTACCATGTGGAGCAAGACTAATAGAAGAGTATTTCTGTATTATGCTTCAATATCTTCTGCAAATCTGATTTATGATCATGTATTCTAAAAGGGAGGTGTGAACCTTCCAATTAAAACCAAGATGTTTGTGCCAAAAACGATTCAAATATTCCATATGTGCACGATCAAACAACAAAAACTAGGCACTTGAACTGTGACACCAGTATTTATCAGCCTGTTTAATTATCTAATCTCAATCTAGAAAGTGCAGAGAGAACCATAAACACAAATGTTTGTTTTTATCTGGGGGTGGGTGGGTTATGTAAGAAAAACAACAGGAAATAGTCTATTTGGTTCAACATATAGAACAGACAAACAAAGAAACAAACAAACAAAAAAGCTAGTTTGGTGTAGTGATTAAGGTGCTGGCCTAGAAACCAGGAGATTGGAAGTTCTAGTCCCACTTTAGGCATGAAAAACCTAAAACCTGTGTGAGTTTGGACTGGTCACTGTCCCTCAGTCCAACCCATTTCATAGGATTTTTGTTATATGGAAAATAGGAGGAAGAAATATGTATGTTTGCCACCTTGGGTTACTTATAAAATAATACAGTAGGGCTTAAAAAAAAGCCTCTTAACAAATCTAGTGGTTGTTGCCTGGAGGTTTCCACTTAAACTATTCTTCCTAACTTTTCTGTTACTGATATCTTTCCCATAAATCTGTCCAGTAATTTTGAGCTGTACTCACAGATCTTGCACAAATCTATATTGCCTTTCACTTTGAAAGAATGACCCTTTACTAAAACATACTACAGTACAAGTAGTAAAATACCTTTAGTTCGTGATATTATAGATTAAATACAAAGGATTCCCTAATTACACACTTACCTAATAGCCTGCAATCAGAGACTGTGGAGTAATTAGTGATTAAAACACATGTTATTTACAGAATAGTTCAGGACCTCTTTAAGTGCCATCTCAAACTATTCCTATAATTATGCAATTTGTGCATTTTATAAAGGGTACTTTTTATGTTTAGAGCATTGCACAAAATGTAACTACAGCTGCTGACATTCTGCTTTCTTGGAACCTTTTCCTAGAAGTTTGAAACAATGGTGTAAGGATATTGGCATAAACTCATGAAAGTGTAGGTGGCTGAGAAAAGGATGAAATGTTTCAGAGTCAAGAAGGTAGAGAGCATTTGGCAATATTTGCTTGGCATTGAACAACTATAAGAGCTAGCAATTTGGTTTTATAAGTATGCGGTTCAGGAGTACCATCCAGATAAGACCATCTCTTCTAGAGAGTATTATCATTTTCTTTGCTGCTGCTATTTCTGCTCCAGTTCCATAGTCTATATCAGGGCTGTCAAACTCCCAGCTTGCAGGCCGGATGCGTCATGCGCTGGCCACGCCCAAACCCGGTTTAGCGAAGGGGGAAAAAGTCCCGATATGTCAAGTGACGCCGCCATAACAATATGAGTTTGACATCCGTGGTCTATATGGACCTTTGTATCAATGCTCCTTTGTATTACTCTTTCTCTTTTTCAAGACATGATTTAGGAGAAAATGAACAAGGCTACCCTCTTCTGAGCTTTTCCTTTCTTTTTACAACGGCAAAGTGACTATGGGAGATTTTTTACTTTTGTTTTAGTGGTTTTAGATTAACCACATTTCAATGGGTCTCCCAACCTTAAACTTTGGTGAATCAAATGTATGATTAGGGGAAAGAAAGCCAGACTCACAAGGACATTTTCAGAAGGGGTGGGTTAAGAAAATCAAAATGATGGCTGCCATCATGTAATCAAAGTCCCTTTTTATGTTCCCATGAGTACAACACAATACCCTAAAAAGCAAAAAAGGGGGACGGACCTTCAGAATGATAACAGCTGCCTCCTTGCCATTTTTTTGGTACCTTCCTTCTCCAGATGCCTTGCAGTTACATCCACTGTAATCTGAAAGCTGATTTTCTCAACTTCTCTCCATCTTTATGGACACCCCAGTTAATGTGAGCCTGTTAGTGTGAGCAAGATCTCATCAAAGGCTTCCCCCCCCCATTAAATAATTCTGTGAGACATCTTTGACACCTTGTGAAATAGAAGAGAGGGAAAGAATGAGAAAAAGAGGACTTAATCAGGAAAGCTGATTTTGTCTGTGCCCATATGTGTGCAATTTCATTTGTTACAAAAAGAGAATTTCTTTTTAATGATATTTTATGTAGGGAAGGTCTTACTGAAGAATTTCAGACTCCTGTTAGTCTGTCATTCATTGACTATCAGGTAAGGGCCTTCATAGTATCATTTTTTTCTGATTGGCAGCTGTTGGATGTTCACCCTCATTTCATTTTTCTTTCAGAAAATTGCTCTCTTTCAGTTTATTATCTATGACTATCTCTGTGTCATAGCCTTTAAGCAATCTGGCAGGCTCTGACAGAAGGAAGTCGAGAAAATGGGTAGCCCATCAAGTGCAGCATCTTCATTCTAAAGCTTTCAGCTGCTTCAGCTGGAGAGCCACTGCAGCTGCTGTTGCTCAGGCCCTTGATATTAAGGGGTTCTGTCACCAGAGTTTGCCCACAGTGAACTAATCGATACTTGATTAGATCAAGGACATCTCTCCCCAAAATTGCAGGTGAACTTAGGCCATAGGCTTCGTTCAAAATAGGCTTCTGCTGAGCTGTGCCCCCCTGTTATCGCTAAGCCTGTTTAATTTGATAATATATATTGCATATTGATTATCCCACTGAGCAGAAGAATTGAGTTTTAGCAGGCTGTTCTTAACTTAATGCTTTTTAACAACTTAATGCTTTTTAACAAAGCACTAGTACTTCCTTTAGTAGCCTCCTATGACTTTTTAGTTACATTAAGAATAGGTATCTGTATCTATTCATGTAATAAAGAATACATTAAAAACTCTTTCCTGCTCATCGCCTGCTATATATGTCTTCTCCGTACAAGAAATTATAGCAACATTAAAGTGACAATACATGCATGATTCCTAAATTTCAGTTCTTTGTCATCTACTCCCCCCCCCCGCAAAATAGTATGTTAATTCCTTAAAATATTTGAAGTATTTATACAAAGATAATGTCAAGCTTCTTCGTGTGTTAGTAAAGAACCAGAATGATGCTGGACATGTTAGACCCTAAACACAATAGCTTTGTACTCACTGTCTATCATTTTGTTTCTGATTGAGAAACAATGTATAGTCTGACACTTGTATTTTAACTTTGTGTCCCCTTTTTATTCCAGACTGATTACTGACAGTACTGTAATTCTAGAATAATCTAGTTTAGCATTGTCATTAAAGGCATTCTTTTTAGCCCATCCTTTCTTTGCTACAAATACAATAAGGTTAATTATTAACATAAGGAATTAGAAATAAAAGCTGGCAATCCTGATTGTTTTCCCATTTATATCCCCAAATTTAAAAGTATCCTTCAGTGGGTTTAAATTATTTCCCATATAAAAGAAACCTGTAGAAAACCATACATCAGAGGTTCCCAATCTTTGGGGTATCAGGGACCAGTTCCATGGAGAGAGGTTTTTCTATGGACTGGAGGGGATATGGTTTTGCATGCTGACTGCATCCCATGGATGGGGCTTCACTTATTTGTTTGGCCGAGTTTCTGGCATGCCGCAGCCCGGTGTCGATCCATGGACCAAGGGTTGGGGACCCCTGCCATACATAACTGAAGTAGGAAATAGCAAACTGCAGTAATGTGTCTTGATACATATAATAGTATTAACTTATATCATGAAAATGTAATAGTATTAATATTTTGATTAGCTGTCTAATGGGCTCTCAATAAATGAAGGTGTCAATGAGAAAAATCTATTAATTAGTGAGCTTGCATTCATTCCATTGTTGTTTGATTTTCTTAGAGTGGTGAAACTATAGAATTTCCATACCCAAAAAAACAAACAAAAACCCAACAACAATATTTGTAGCAGTAAGAGTTATAGAGAAAATCCAGGAAGTTCAGAGTTTGGGTGAAAGCATATCAGATAAGGATTTAAGAGCTTATAAGTACTCATTTCTTCCTTATACTCTTACTTCTTAAATACTGGGCCTCTGTCTCTTTTTCCTTCTTTTACATTTAATGGTCTACTAGCAATAAAATCATTTTTTAAAAGAAATAATTGTTTAAACATAATATTACACCCTAAAGTTCTTTTATGTGATTTTTTTTCCCCCTTAACCTCAGAGCAGTGAAAGAAGTAGTTTAAGGGTAGAAGCGCCTAAATGTCTTTTGAAGCCTGCATAATTACTTAGTCCATTTCATTTTCATAGTTTTGTTCATATCAGAAGTACAGCAAGGTGCTTCTGTGAGATTTAAAGTCTGGTGTAGCAGAAAATATTCAAAAGCTAGCTTGAAGACACTCCTAAGACTCATTGCCATTCACCCCATTAAGCGCCTGATAAAAAGTAAAAGCCTGAAAGCTGCCAAATGGATGTATTTCATCCCGTTGTTTTTATCATGTGGGGGGGGGAGAGGAGAGAATTGGTGGGGAGAGTCAGGCAGGCAGACAGGAAGGAAGAAAATGAGGAAGAAATATCATGTAATATAATAATAATATATGTGGTAGGAATAAAAATGGTTTGTTTGCATGCGTGTGTGTGTGTGTGTGTGTGTGTGTGTGTGTGTGTGATGTTTGCATATATCTCTGTCAGATTTTGGTTGTCTTTAATTAGTCCTTCTTTGCACTTAAATATTCCCTGATGATTTGTTGACATCTCCAACCCCTCCAGAAGGAATAAACGCAAGCAGGAACATTGATGGAATTGCTCTTCTTTTTGAAATACACAGCAACATGGCTTGATAAGACATGCCTTGATTTAGCTGCTCTGTGACCACTATTTGCAGTACTCTGAAGCAACACCGTTTTGTGGATACCCAAATTCTAACTGAGGGATTTCATCCATCCATCCGTTCCACCATAACTAATGGAAAACGTTTTGGATTCCCGGCTCTCTCCAATGCAAATCTCTAATTTCTATTATTAGGGTGTTCATTACACAATAGGCTCTTTTTTTCTTTTCTTTTCAGAGGAATACGAAGCCCCGTGCAATTGTGTGTATGATACCAGCAGTGTCCAATATGCAGTCCTTAATCAACTTTAATAGGTTAAACCCAGCACGGAGAAGTAGGGGGGAAATGTGCAATATGGAAAAGATAAGACCATGGCTTTCAAATTTTCTGTTTGCTGGAGATAAAAGTGAAACACGAGGACCTCTGAAGTTCTCTTAGTGACTTTAAAATAAAAAATCAGATCCGTACTGAAATCTCTGTTTTCAAGCACACATAACCAAAAATATTGGATAGGGAAGAAAGGACTGAAAAAACCTTCACAAAGGATTTACCCCAATCAAAAGGAATTTTTCGTCTTCCTTCCACTGCTACCTAGAATTGCTGCCTTCCTTAATGCTTAGCACCCTTTTGATAACTCTTACCTTTCTGCACTTTATCTCCTGCCAGGAGGAATGGCAGGCGGACTCTAGTAATCCATCAATTGCTTGTGCATGACAGCTTTCCATTACTGGCCAAATTGCAATGCATGAAACTAACAAAGCACATTCATTTGATTGGGACAAACATCCAGTAACTAAGATACGATGCCTGTCTAATTTCTCTTTGAAACTTGCATGAGTATCTGAATGGTATGCATGATGAATGGAACTCCCTGGGGTTGCTTGGTGCCCTCTTTTTAGATCTTCCATTATCCATATTTATGTTTCTCTACTCCTGTGATTTTAAAGCTTTCTGAGTATGATTAATCAAGTACTGCCAAAACCAATTTGTGTTTTTTTCAGTATCACTCTGTCTTTGTGTTTTGCCAATAAACTTTATATCATAGGAATTTGCTCACAGAATCAGTATTATCTGTTGCTTTTGCCTGCATTGCACAGAAATGTTCAACATGCTTAATTATAGACCTCTGGTATTATCTTGTACATAAAGGTAAAGGTAAAGGTTCCCCTCGCACATATGTGCTAGTCGTTCCCGACTCTAAGGGGCGGTGCTCATCTCCGTTTCAAAGCTGAAGAGCCAGCGCTGTCCAAAGATGGCTCCATGGTCATGTGGCTGGCATGACTAAAAGCCAAAAGCGCACGGAACACTGTTACCTTCCCACCAAAGGTGGTCCCTATTTTTCTACTTGCATTTTTTATGTGCTTTTGAACTGCTAGGTTCAAAACTGGGAGAAGTAACGGCACTAGGGATTCGAATGCTGAACTGCCAATCTTTTAATCGACAAGCTCAGACTCTTAGCCATTGAGCCACCACATCCCTTATCTTGTACATAGCCACTGATACATGAATGCTAGACAGATTTTTAATAGCTATAGGTTACATTTAAAAAAGAAACAATATTTGATTTGGTGAAGAAATACACATACATAAAGAATACGGAAGAGACAATTCAAAAGGTTTGTTGGCATCTAAGTACTAAATTGAATGTCATAATAAAAAAGGCGTTTTATGGAAATAAATACCAGCAAATCTACTGCATCCTTTAGGCAGTTTGACAATCTTTTTAACAAGTGGTGTTTGCTCACCCAAAAAAAAAAAAAAAAAAAAAGATTGCCTATAAAAGTAGTTCATAAGCAATAAAAGTTAGTTGATGTTTGTAATGGGCTTGAGAATAACCATGAGAGACATAAGAAAGAGCCACAACCTAGGCAAAGTCTGATAAGGGAAATCTGAGTCAAAGCAGGAATGCCGTTAGAGAAAGCGTCTTAGAATTGACCGTCCCTAGTTCTCTGCGATGTAAAGGTGGCAGGAGGGAGAGTGCTTTCAGACTTGCAAAATGCTATTACTGTAACCTTACAATAAAAGTAATATTAGTATTTTAGTTTTGGTTTCCTGGTCTGAACTATCTCAAAGGGTCAACAAAGATAGAGCCATAATATTGACATGGCAACTGACAATCGTTTGTGTAAATGTTACAGGTTGTTCCTGAAATTCTGGGCACTGCTATTATCTTGCATCATTTAGCTGCACTTATACAGTCTATTAATTTCAAACCTTATATAGGGCATTTGCTTTATGCAAATAGGATAAAGAATATTTTGCCAGTTCCTGCATACAAATATTTACAAGTTTCTAACTGTAGCCAGAACTGTAACCATTTTCATCCAGATATACTCATTGCCCTTTATAATTATTTTTAATAGGTCCCTGCATAAATAAGTGCAATTCAGGAATGGCAGCAGTGGTGGGTTGCTACTGGTTTGCCCTGGATTGGGCGAACTGGTAGCGGCGGTGGGAGGCTCCGCTTACCCGCCTGGACGCTTCTGCGCATGTGCAGAAGCATCGCGCGCATGAGCGAACTGGTAGCAAACTAAATTGAAACCCACTACTGGATGGCAGCATTAAGAGCAATAGCATTTAGACTTATATCTGCTTCACTGTGCTTTACAGCTCTCTCTAAGCTATTTATAGAGCCAATATATTGCTCCCAACAATCTGGGTCTTCCTTTTACTGACCTTGGGAGAATGAAAGGCTGAATCAACCTTGAGCTGGTGAGAATCGAACTGCTGGCAGTCAGCAGAATTAGCCTGCTATACTGCGTTCTAATCACTGTGCCACCATTGCTCTATTAAAAATCTGTTTTTCCACTTCAACTATCTTCATTTCATTATTATTATCTATTTTATTCATTAAACATGAAACTCAAGCCAGCTGAACATTTAAAAATGTGTCATAAATACCATTGACTGCTAATGGCTAATACAGGTGCTAATGGCTGATATGGGTTTCTGCCAGCGTCCTAGGTATCAACCAAATGCCTTCTTAAAATATATGATGTTCCGAGTAGCACAGTTTTTTTCAGTTCCACTGATGTTATTGCAGGAAGCTGCAATTTCTTGATGTGTTTTGTAAAATTCTTGGACATGGTAACAAGTGCCCCAATGACAATGGGTATCACTGTTACATGTTTCATCCATAGCTGTGTAGTTTTGATGGCCAGGTCACGATATTTCATAGTTTTTTCCAGTTCTTTTTCTTCGACGCTGGCGTCTCCTGGTATAGTGATATCAATTCATTCCACCACCATTACCATCATCATCACTGTTGTTGTTGTTGTTGTTGTTGTTATTAGTATTATTATTTATTTATTTATTTATTTATTTATTTATTTATTTATTTATTTATTTTGTTTGCTATCCATCTTACTGCAAAGCAAATCTGTGCGGCTTACAACATTAAGGTAAAAAATTAAGGTACAAAATATTTATCTCAAGTTTTTAAAACTGTCAAGGGAAATGGACATCTTACTCAATAAAACAACAATTCTCTTGGATACTATGGTATTAAGGAAAAAAAAAGGCATCTTCTATGTATAGCTAATATTACCTATAATTGTATTTTGATATTTGTCCTAACTTGTAGCAGATTTAAATGTCCCTCTATCATTGGCAAGTTATATCATGGTATAGTATTAAACATTAAAGTTGAGTTTTAAATTCTATGTGCCACTTTGTTTTGGTATGCAAACATTGTCTCTTGCTAGTTACATGATGTATCAGCTTTAGATGCAAGTATTATTACATTTTTTATATCCCTTTATTTTGGTTTTCTTTTTCACTTTAATGGCACTGATTACTTTCCTGTCTTGGAGCTGCAAATCAGTTGATAGCCCTATTTATAGATTCCAGGCTCGCAGCCAGTTACCTTGGAAACTGTTTGAAGCACATCATCTTGAATATTTGTTCTGCCAGAGTCACTAAACTGCCCTTCAGCCTTCCATTGCCCATATGCAAGCTCATGTATAGAGCTGGTCTCCTGCTGGATGTCCATCTCAAAGTTAATCAGGATGACATTGTGCAACAAATGTCCAGTCACTTTGAGAAGGTAAATAAGAGAGAGAAGCATGGTGGTACATTTTATTTTCCATACATTCAAAGTATATAATCATAAGTACTCTCTCTACTACCCAGTTGATATTTATAGTACGTTCAACAGCCATCTCTAGATTCATAACATTTAGACAACCTAATTGCTACTAGCTCATTTTGTTTCTTTTACAAGTTGTAATTTATTTGTGGAAGGATATGGAAGATTTTACTGATCTCTAGAAACTGTTTTGTACTGAAGATATAAACCTGTGGAAGTTTCTTCACCTTAACCACCTTCTTCTCCTGGGTGCTTTATTGCCATGGGCAGGTAATATATAGTCTGAATGCTGAGTGGGAACAGAAGATAATTGGTTAATTAGAATGCTGCGAGAGATTAGAAGATAATTGGATCCATTCTAAATTAACACATTTTAAAATCTTTGGAGCTAATTCATGTCTAACTTATTGCACTGATTCTAGTGGGACTGAGGTACAAGTAGCCAGAACATAGAATCACAGAGTTGGAAATAGCTATTTGGTTTATTGACTCTAAATTCCTGCTTAATGCAGGAATGTAAATTAAAGCATCTCTAACTGTATAGCCTCTGCTTCAACACACTTAGGTGAAGGAAATTTTACCATGTCTCCATATAATTAATTCCATTGTCAAACTGCTATTACATTAAATTGGAATTTGCCTTCTCAGTATCTACATCCATTATTCTTCACTCTAGAACCGTGGCGAACCTGTGGCAAACACGTGCCACAGGTGGCACGGGGAGCCATATCTGCGGGCACTTGAGTCGTTGCTCTAGTTCAGCTCCAGTGTACATGTGTGTGCCGGCCAACTGATTTTTGGCTGCCCCTCCCCTCCCAGGAGTCTCCATGCGGCCTGTTTTGGATGCCAGGGCTAACGCGGAGGCTCTGGGAGGGAGTTTTCGGTCTCCAGAGGGCCTCAGGGACGGGGGGAGGCCATTTTCACCCTCCCCAGGCTCCAAAAAAGCTTCTGGAGCCTGGGGAAGGTGAAAAATGGGCCTTCTGGTTCCATCAGAAGTCAGGAAACGAGCCGTTTCTGGCCTCCGGAAGCGTCAGGGAGGCCTGCTAGGCCCAAAATGAAGCACATGTGTGTGTGTGTGTGTCACGTGTGCATGCGCAGGGGGGCCAGGGTGCAGGGGCATTGAATTATGGGTGTGGGCATGCACACACTCCCCCCGGCACTCCCCCCCGCTTCTGGCACACGACGGCAAAAAGGTTAACCATCACTGCTCTAGATTTTCTTAAGGAATCCTTTCACATATTTGAAGATATGTAGCTGCCATAGGCGACCTCATATGTTTCTTGATCTTTCTTCATAGGACTTGGGTTCTACACCTCTAATTACTCTCTTGGCTTTTTTCTGAATCTGTTCCATGAATTCCTAAAGTGAGATTCCCAGAACTGGCCACTCTACTCAAAATGGTTCTGAACAAAATAAACAAAACAACTTTTTACATCTAATGATTTGGCAACTTATTACTGTTGATGTATTCTATTCAATTTTTTTTCTATGCCACTTTGTAGATTCATATCTATTTATGCCATCACTCACGCCCTACTTATCTCCAGATTGGACTTCTGCTTTGTGCCCTTGTCTCTATGAGCTTACAGAAAAAGGTCCACCCCAAATTACAAGCATTTTTTGACATGGAGCATTTGCAGCATGGGCCCTTTGCAGCCAACCCCCAGAGACAAGGTCACACCCACATGTTTCAGGAGGCTGGTTGCAAACGTCTCATGCTGAAAATGCCCCATATCCTGCTTGGATTTTGGCAACAGCTTGCAACCGTCCCTTCTGGCTTCCCCACTGAGTTTCTGGGGAAGCTGGCAGGAAAGATTACAAATGGTGATCACATAATTATGGGGTGTTTGGCAATGAGTTGTGAGTGCAAACAGTTGCCAAGTTTCCAGACTGCAATCTTGTGACTGCAAGGAAATGCAACAGCAGTACTTTGGGCACAGGTTGTAAGATCCTTTATTCTGTGCCATGATAATTTTGAATGGTTGATAAACAAATGGTCAGTAAGAAGTACCTACACTTGAACATCTGAAAATGTCTCAATTGGAACCTTACCAAATAGTCTCTGAAGTAAAGAAATTCATCTATTGTTTTTGCTTTTTCATAATTTATCTACAATTTGCAATTATTCACTCCATTTTTCTTAGTCCCTTACTTTTCAGATCCAGCCTCATTGTTGTATCAAACGATCTAGCATTCCCTGAAAATAATTTGTATTAGCAGGGCACATGAGTCAGGACAAATTTTTGAATGATCTTTTAGAACAGTTTTATTAAGCAACTGTGACAGAAGAGATAGAAAAAACATATTACTGCACAGAACATCAATATGTTAAACTAAAGAAATAATTGATAAAGACTCATGGAGAAAGTGTCACTAGTATTAGTCTTGTTTTAAGAAATTGGAGTGGACATTATGGTACTCTTGCCAAGAAGAACAAAGAATATCAATATACTATTGTAGTTTGTGATTATAGAACTTGGACCTAGAAGCAGTTCTGTTGCATATGACCACTGGAAAAAATATCACAGATGAATCAGCGAAAACTTTTACTTGAATAGAGAGACTGTGTGAGATCCTCACAAATCAGCATGCAAAGTTTCAGTTGTAATTATTGAAATATTTATATGGAGATCTAGGGATCCCAGGAGGACAAATTGATTCTTATGATCCAAGATCCTTATAGAGGGATTTTCTGGTCTTGTTTGTTTCTTTAAGTTTTGGATGTTGTTTTTTTTGGGGGGGGGGTTGTTTTGTTTTAGTTCACATGCTGTTGTCTCTTGGTGGAGTTTGATTAGTTGAGCATTTGCTGGTTGGGAATAAATATTTTATTTGGTCCGTTTGATTTCTTGAGCTCATTCACCTGTAATTGGCATTGCACTAGGAATTCTCTGTAACAAGATAACATAGAAGAATTATTCTTGGGTCTGTTTGTGTGGCCACCAGGCTCCTGATCATGAGAGGAGCAATGGATCACGGTGATGATAGGTTGACAAGAGAAAGTTAATGGTGGTGGTGCCAGCCGGAGGCTGGAATAGAGGCAAAGGCTGGAATCCCAGGGAATGTTGGAATCATCTCAGCACCAGATCCAGAAGGACAGAGCTGGAGGATGAGCTGGTCTGCACCAGAACAGGCACAATGCTTAGAGTGCCTAGAGATGAGCAGGGCTGGGCTGGAAGTCTACAGTTTGAGACCAGTTACAACAAGGGAAAGACTGAAGACACCAGAAATTGCTCAGAAGAATCCCAAAGTTGGTGAGTAACAATAATACAGCAACTGAAGAGTACAGAGAAACTGGCAGAGCAATGAACTGGCAGGGCCTGGCCATGAAGACTGGAAACAGGAGGTATGGACTTTGTGGGGCACCTCTGCTTCCTTGATGATGGAAGATTGGGTATTGATTGCCCACTTGGGGGCTGTTAGTGGATTTATTATGGCTGCGGAGTTCCCTGGGTGTTCAGGTGTTTCACAGCTGCAGAGTGCTTAAGACAGAGCAACTGGTGGGGGCCCTGGAACCAAGGCAGTTGTTATATGGGATGGGTGTTTGTGTTGTTGTTGTTGGTTGTTTGCTGTGAGTAAGGATTCTTTTTGGAGGGTGGAGGTATGGATGGTTGGATCTAGGATAGAAGAACTGAGGATGAGGGTGGACAGGGGAGATAGGAAGTTAGGAATACTATTGATACAGTGTCATTCAGAAGGAGATATTGTGGAATCTGTGGATGTGTCATAGTCAGAGATGCTATGAATGCTGTTTGAATGTAATCCTAATGTCTTATCATTAGCCTTCACCCTCAGAACCAGGTAGATGGATCCTGGGTGGTCCCACGTCCAACTGATGCTTTTCAATTCTGGATTTGTATAGAACAAATCTGCACTCATCTGCCATCTAATTGTGAATGAACAAGCAATGTGGCATGTGATGTGTTGGAACCACCAGCAGTAGGGAAGGAGAATCCACCATGGAGAGTAAACATACATTTCAGTTTAGAATCCATTTTGGATGATTCAAATAAATGATCCACTGTATAGGTGATTCACTATAAAATATGTGCTCGGGCCTATCCACAAGTGGTCCTGGTTGCTTGAACCTAACACATGCATAACTGAGACTTAGAGGGATTCCTTCTTAGAAGTATATCCACCTGCATATCAGTTTGTCACTAGTCACAACTAGTGACTAGGGAGAGGGGTGGCTGTTGTCATCTGTGTGTTGTTGAGGAGCCCTTAGAGCTCTGTCATGCAGATAACTGGATGTGATGATCTCTGGTTTAAGATAGGTTTTAACAATTGGACTAATTGCTGGTATACTACTCCCATCCACCACCACCACATCGCTGCCCAGCATCATCCCTACTTTAATTGCTATATTGCATTGCTGGGTTGGCAGAGGAGCCTCTGAGGTTGATGGTTATTTTTGGACTTTAACTTGCCACTTGACTATGTTGAGTTCATTGGCAGCTCTGGAGTTCATGGCCTCCTTGGCATTCATGGAACCTGCCTCAAATGATAGAAAGCCAAAGGCATTCCAGAAGTTGCATGCTATATCTGGTTTGGTTTGGGGGCAGTAGAGTGCAGACTAGAATCAGAGGACATTGCCATTCATCCATTGCCATGAACGGGTCACTCTTCGATTGCTGTCTAACTCACTGGGACTATCCAACTATGCAGAAGGTGAAGACATATTAGGTTGCCCCAGATAATCTGTGTCTATTGAGGTCTAGAGGAAGCTTGATTTTTTCCGAAGGATTGACAGTCACTTTGGTTGAAGCCTGGGCTGTAGCCTGGAATAGATATATGACTGGGACTGCATTGCACCTATATGATCTCCATCTGTGTGCTGATTCTGAAGTGTTCCTTAGTTTTACAAAATGCTCCAGGAGATTAAATGTCATAACTGATGCTAGGATTTCTTTCTCCATTGTAGAAAGACAATGAGCAAATCCAACTAGACCTAAGAGTCCATATTTACTTACATCATGGCAATAGGTTTGGAAAAACATTGTATTTCTTGCTTTTAATGTGTCTGCTGATACCTGCCCACCAGCCCTCTTTATGATGACCTATTTTTGGCTGGGGCACTAGACACACAGGATCATCCTCAAGGCTTTGGTGATGAATATGTGTCTTCAAGCAGACAAAATGCTCACATTTGCTCAAACATGGACTCTTACTAGGCAAGTAATTTTATCTGGACTGTGTTTGATTCTGTTACTATCAAGGAAGGTCCTTCTATATGTTAGTTCAGGCACCTGTATGTTATATCCTGATCCCTTCTGGGTTATTAAATTGGCCCAGGAAAAGACCACAGGTTGGGTTCATGAAGTGACTTCAGCCTCTTTGAGGGACGAGTGCTCCAATACATCTTTAACGACATGGTGGTATGTCCCCTCCTTAAGAAGTCATTCATGAACTCTTCCCTGTTGGATAATTATACGTCAATTTCCATTCTGCTCTTCTTGGAAAAGATTGGTTAGATAAGAGTTACAGAAAATCTTGGAGAAAACAGATTATCGAAACTCATTTTAGATGGTTTCAGGCCAGGGCACAGTATAGAGACATGTGTTGGTTGCATGTTTTGAACTGTTGATTACTTCATTGATAATCAACAATAAGAAAACATCAATCATTTCATAGCCTGACAAAGATATCAAAGAACAAAATGTATTTTCATTGAATGCATTGAATGATCAGTTACTAAGTATGCAGGCAAACAGTTTGTTGGAGAATGACATCAGGAAGGGGTTATTCATTTTAATCCTTTGAGGAGTAATAAACATGGTTCCTAGGAGGAAATGGGTATAGAATAAATAGGGAAAAAATGAAAGAAACAAAAATGAAGGTAAAATGACTGCTGGAAGAGAAAGTACAAGTCCTGTAAAAAAACAAAAAAAAAAAAAAAGCATTCAAAGATATATTAATCTTCCAATAGAATGAATGGATGGTGGATGCAAAAAATAGAATATGTGAAAATGAAAAATGATATCACACAATGCCACAGAGACTGTGGAGTTATGCTAGTGGGAAATAAGAAAAAGGATGTTTGGTAGAATAATGAGGTGAAATAAACCGTAGGTGAGATAAGAAAACAAATCTTAATGATAAACTATGCACTAAATGAACAAGTTTTGCAAGGTCACATACTATTCACTTACTGAATTGATGTTATGTTTTTGTTTTTATTTAGTGGGGGTAGATCTTTAGGCACTGGGATGGCACTTTGAGATATTTCTCTCATAATTTGTTGCAGCCTTTTACTTTATTGTATTGCTTTATTTTATTCTTCTTTTAAAGCGCAGTAAATTATGGACAGTAAGTTTGGTGCACTGGTTAGGGCACTAGGCTAGAAACTGAGAGATGGTGAGATGGCACAAAGCAGGTTGCTGACCTTGGGCCAGGAATTCACTTTCATCCTTAGGCTGGAAGCTATGACAAACTACTACTAAAAAACCTTGACCAGAAAACTTCAGGTACTAGGTAGCTTGAATTTGAAGGTATGCACATGCATACACACAAAGGGAATTATCATCCTTTAAAAAAAAAAATCTTTAAAAAGTGCATGAGATGTCTCATGTGTATTTTTATTATTTATAAAAACAAAATGCACAGGTATAGAATAGGTAATACCTGGCTAAATAGTAGAAACTGTGAGAAAATCTGGGAGTCCTAGTGCATAATCACTTTAATATGAGCCAGCAGTGTGCTACAACTGCCAAAAAAGCCAACACAGTCCTAGGCTGTATTAAAACAGAGATAGAATTAAGATCATTTGAAGTGTGAGCACCACTTCATAACGCCTTGGTAAGATGATTAGGGAACAAGAGGCAAAAACATATAGTTGCAGGAATTGGGTATGTCTAGTTTAATGAAAAGAAGGACCAGGGGTAACATGATAGCAGTGTTCCAATATCTAAAGGGCTGCCATCAATAAGAGGGGGGTCAGCCTATTCTCCAAAGCATGTGAAGGCAAAACAAGAAGCAATGGACAGAAACTAATCAAGGAGAGAACCAAACTAGACATAAGGAGAAATTTCCTGACAGCTAGAACAATTAATCAGTGGAACAGTTGTGGGTACTCCATCACTGGAGGTTTTTAAGAAGAGATTGGACAACTATTTGTCTGAAATGGTATAGGGCAGGTGTGTCAAACTTGGTCATCACGGCGTCATCACATGACATATCGGGACTTTTCCCCCCTTTGCTAAACCAGGCAGAGGTGGGGCCAGCACATGACACATCCAGCCCGCGGGCTGCAAGTTTGACATCTCTGGTATAGGGTTTCCTGCCTGAGCAGGAGATTGGACTAGAAGACTTCCAAAGTCCCTTCGAACTCTGTTATGCGGTTCTTTCATTGTCAGTCTTTGCTGATTTATGGACATCTTGGGATTTTGTTTATATGTTGTAGGATGCAATTAATCTTTCTTGAAACAACCCATATATTGGTGATCCATAGAAAAATCCTCACTCGGCCTTCTTTGCTATTAATAAAAAGAGTAATATTCAAATATATGAAAAGTCGGAAGGGTTTTTAAATTCTTGTGTAAAGCATTGTTTCAGCCAAGCTAATTTTTCAATAATTCATAAATGTTGGTTGAATTGAAATGCTGCTGTGTTTGGACACTCTCAAAGTGGAGACTGATACAATTGACTAGAAGTTTCCTATTCCACTCATTATTCTGAATTCTGTTTTTTTTAAATGTGTACCTCCCATCTAATTTCCTAGAAATTCATAACTAGGTTGTTCTATCTCATGAATATAGTGGAGGCTGCAGGCATCTACAAATAAAATAAGTGGACCCAAATGATGAAACTTGCCTTGTGACATCACAAAGCAAACACCTTAGATTTTTGCATCATATATTGGGAAAACATAATACAATTAAAAATTGGAATTTGTGGCATGCTATTATAATACTTTTTGTTTTGTTTTGGTCATTGTGGTTCTTAGCAGGTGCCCATGAACTGTAGATCTTATTTCTATCTTCTTCCTGTAGTCATAGGTGGTCAAGCATAATTTTTTCATGAGGTGTAGAGATCAGCTCCTGCTAGGGAAGGCTGTCCCAATTAACAAATGACTGTCCAAAACTCTGTGGATTACAAGATATTTATTAATGTTGATCATTAGTTGACTTTCTGTTTTTCCATCTTTAAAAAACCAAAATCAGCACCACTGTTTCCATTCATCCTAATTTCTTCTGATGATGCCTCTCAGGCGGCAATTAAGTTTATTACAGCAGGAAGTAGTCTTATAAACATGGTTGAAAATGTGCTATGTATTGGCATATACAATAATATGGAAGCTTACCATGAATGTCTCTGCACCTAAGGATCTAAAAACATGTTTGACTGGACTAAAAAGAGAACTTGCTTTCTCTTTTATAGTAGTTTGATGATATGGATATAGCGTTGGAGTTGGATATAGCCAAGTCAATGAAATCCATTATTTTTTACAATCAGACATAAAGATTATAACATCAAATATCTGATTCTGAAGTTCTGAAAGCAATTTTTAAAGCATTTTCAACTTATTTTTTTCAAAACACATGCCTGGACTATGTGAGATATGAAACTTATTTGGAGATACGAAGTAGAGATTCTTAATATTTTGATTAGTAAAGGGGAGAAATAATTTGAGAGAATGTGTCTAAAATGTTGCTGGTTTCTAAGCACCAAGCATTGGTTTCATTGGACAATAAAGATTTTGCTTCCTGAACAAGTTTGAATATCTTTTATAGATTTTAGGCTGCTAATCATGAAAATAACCTGTAATTTAATGTATCACCATTTTATAGAAATTGTTTGCTTTTACACAATGGCAATGTACACCCTTCAGTTCAAGTTGGCTATGCTGCACTCATGAAGAAAAACATATGGAAACATGGAACTATTTTTGAAGCATATCTAGTACACCAAGTGGAATATCTGCTGATTGGAAAGCAGTTTGGAAATGTCAAATATTGTTGCTAAATATGTAAGTGAGACAGTCGTGCAAGAGAGTTGCATTACATTAAAAAGAAATGGACATTCCAAACAAATTTGGCTCCAGGATAGAAAAACATGATACATGAACTACTTGTTAACCTGACAAAGGTATTTTTGCCTCTGCTTCTTATAAAATTCAGACTGATGAAAAATGTTGTGAAAGCAATGCACAAGGAAGGTGAAGGTTTTCGTTATTTGAGACCAATGTTTAAAATAGCTGATGCCAAGATTAAAGAAGGGATTTTTGTCAGTCCACAGATCTGATATATCATCATAGACAAGCAGCTCAAAGATCTTTTAGTGGGGCCAGGGAAAATTGCCTCGAAAGCATTCAAGAATGTCATTAAGGATTTTCTTGGCAACTATAAAGCAGCAAACTACATTCAGCTGGTTGACAACCTTCTAATAGCATACAAAACCATGTAGTGCAACATGTCATTGAAGATTCATTTTCTCCATTCACAGTTGAACTTCTTTCCTGAAAATATAGGTGCGTTCATTGATGAACATGGTGAAAGGTTTCAACAGAACGTTGGAAAAATGGTATGAGGGCAACTGGAATCCATTGATGCTGGTTGATTATTGTTAGACTGCAGTGAGATGTATTGGACACAGTACAAATGAAAATCAACAGCAAAATACTTTCAACCCTGTTGAATTCATGCAGTGTGTCAGAAACATTGTATGATTAAATACGTACATTATAGTCATTTAAAGTTAATTTCATATTTCTCAAGATTCCTATGTGATGCTGAAATTATAGCTGTGTTCAGTGTGAAAGGGTTCTATCATAATCACAAAAAGATTTTCAGGTAGCAAAACATTTGAAAAAAAATGTCTAGTGTTTTTAAAATACATCTCTAGAGAGTAAAGAGATGGACATGTTATCTATGTTCCTGGTGGTGTTTATTGATAATGTTTCCTAACCCTCTAGCTCATTTCACCTTATCAAATAGAAAGCTTTCCTTTGTTCATCACAACATAATCCCAATGAATTATGTACTGCTTTACTGAGTATCAGTTTGAGTTCTACTTTCTATCATCTTCTGTATCTTGTCCTTGGCAGATTTCCAGGCCAGCCAGCAGAGTATATATTGGCACTAGCAAAGCTGTTATAGAAGCTAGACTACCTTTTCCCACCAGATTAAAGGGCTAATGCTTTAAGAGGTCATGTTTCATGACATCAGAGACATTGGCAGCTGATTTACTTAGATCTGCTCTCTTTTCTCAATTCCATCCTTCAGAGGTCGGTAAAATGAGGACCGAGATTGTTGGGGTGCAATATGCTGACTCTGTAAACCGCTTAGAGAGGGGTGTAAAAGCACTATGAAGCAGTATATAAGTCTAAGTGCTATTGCTATTGCTATTGATCAGTTTGCATCAAGTGACTGATTCGTAACATAAACATCTTTTATCCCCTGTTTAAAGCAATCCATACTTTACACATGACAAAAATATACTTATGATGGCCTCATCTTCTGTTACAGAAGTGACCTATTTGATTGTGATAGGATTTCTTGGCATAATTGCTCTGGCCCTTACTATTCTAGATTTTGTATTGATTGATAGTGATACAAAAGAACCAGTTTTAAATTTATACATACGTGTTGATTATTATATTTAATGATTTTTTGTCTAATGATCCATAGGATGAAAGTATTAAGGAGTAATAGTTATTAGTTATTAATTTAATTGATGTTTTTAAAATATATATTTCAATCTGTATATGTGCCTGCCTGCCTTCCTTCCTTCCTTCCTTCCTTCCTTCCTTCCTTCCTTCCTTCCTTCCTTCCTTCCTTCCTTCCTTCCTTCCTTCCCTCCCTCCCTCCCTCCCTCCCTCCCTCCTTCCCTAACAATTGTAATGCTGCTGAATTCATTATTGGATTAATTTGGAAAAGAACATTTATACAGCCTGATGGGTCTGACTTGTTAATCCTTAGGATTTTCTGCCATCTGGATGATGAAAATAGACTGCCGTCAATTACTATTCATCCTAAAGACTTAGTGTCATAAACCACAAGGTGAATCTTGACTGATTGATGACTTCCCTAGAATGCCAAGGCATTATGAGATTCCTCAATTCCATATTGGATTGTTTACAGAGACACAAATACTTAGCAAAATTATGATAATGCCACCTACCCCAAGGCCAAGGTTTTAAATAAACATAACTAGTGTCAGTGAATATGAGTACACCTGATAGTCTTTGACTTTGTAATGCATACACATAGAAAAAAAAAAAATAGAGGATGATTCCTTTTTTTTTTTTTTGTTTTCGTTTTCATGGCTCCAGATTTGGAAGCTATTCCAAAATCCAGAGATGATAAATAGACTTCTCTACTTGCTAGCACATCTGTATGAAGAGAGTTTTTGTTTTTGTTTGGTTTTGCAAATAAGCACTCATATTTCCTCTCCTGTTCTTTGAGATAGCACCCAACCACATTTTTTTTGGTCTTCTCACGCCTTAAGCATGAAAGCCAGCTGGGTCACTTTGGGCCAGTCACCTCACAAAGTTGTTGTGGTGGGGAAAATAGGAGGAGGAAGAAGTGTTAGGAATGTTTGCTGCTTTATTTATAAAAGTAACAAAGGTGAGATTAAAAAAAATCTAAATAAAAAATAAATAAATAACAAATCTAACTGATCCTTCCACAGCTGGAATTTTATTACTCTACACCTTTCTTTCTGTTGTGCCAGGCACAGTTTCCTAGCAATCTTATTAGAGACTCTCCTAATCAAAAACCACAGTGAGTCCACATGCCACTGTGTACTCAAGCATGCTTCTGTCTATGAATACCAGGAATAAAATAATAATTTAAAAAAACAGGATATGATAATGATTTAATAATGTTTAACACAGCATGCATCTATGTGATTGTGGATCACTCAGTGCTTTGTTTCTTTGTTTTGGAAGTTCTCCAGAACACTACAACACATAATTATATTTCATGGCATCTGAAAGTTGTCAAAAGGGAGTTATATTAATTTACTTAAATGGAATCTGAATTTCTCTTATTTATTTATGAACTTCTTAAATGAACCATGCCGCTAGTTTATTCTGACAAATATCCATACATTACAGAGTCAGGATTCCAATCCAGGTTGTTTGGATTAGGCTTCATTGTTCTAAAACAGTAAAGTATGAAGTGTAGGTCTACCAGAAAACCTATAACACCTCCAGATGATACCAAAGAGTAGGAGTTTTCTATATTAATATACTGACATTTTGAAATTGCCTGGCTATTTCTAACCTCTGCTTAACAGACGTAACAGAGTAGGCCCTTCCCTCCTTGAAATTATTGATTTATTTATTGTGATTTATCTATTATTTGCATTCAGACGAAGTAATCCATGATTCTGGGAGTTTACAATGAAAAAAAAAACCCTGCAACATGCATGCCATATGTATTCCAAATTACTTTTTTCACCTTTGAATCCAGATTGTTACACAGGCCTAGGAATCACAAAAATATGACTCTACAACCAATGATAGCATGTTAACAGATATGAAAATTACATCTCCCTATTTATTTCTTCTCTGATTTTTAAAAGTAATTTATTGTCTAACAAACCAAATGAAAACCATTTTCCGAAAAACAGACAATATTTCAAAACATCATTATTTCTGTTAACTTTTAAATGTGCCTAAGCTTAGGTAGATGACCAACATCAGGTGGTTTGCAAGATCCCATCAGTAGGAATTAGGAAAAAGGGAATTTGAGCTAAGGAGACTTATAACACAAGAACACATGGGAATTCACTTAAATTGGATAGAAGTTGTTCTCGAGGCCAAGATTAAATCATGGAGGGATTTCTTTAATTTAGACTTTTCTGTCAAGAAATGTGCAAAAAGGGAATGAAGAGGATTCTAGGGTCTAAGAGACAAGAGAAAGGATTTGAGTACAAAGTGATCTCTTAACCCCACTATTGAGTTGTTCTGTTGAAATTAAAATGTCTTAATTCCAACATGACAGCCAGTTTTGGTGTAGTGATTAAGGCATCAGGCTAGAAAATGGGACTCAGTGAACCAATTTAGGCAGAAAGTCAGTGAGTGACCTTGGGCCACTCCCTGTCTAGGAAGCAGGCAAGGTCAAACCACTTCTGAAATCTTGCCAAGAAAACTGCAGGAAGTAGTCCAGGAAGTTGCCAGGAGTCAGCCTTGATTTTGAAG